>NW_027223728.1:289597-436374 GCF_029378745.1 Bos indicus | reverse complement strand
CTCTGACTTCAGACTCCGATCGCAAGGTCCCTGCAGACTTGGGACAGGAGAGTCAGGCCTCGTCTTGGGTTGAGGCATGGAACTCCGCTTGCCTCTCGAGGTGTTCCCGGGGAGACAGGCCACTTGTCGAGCGGTATTTGGAACCTGGGGGTCTTTTCCCGACGATGCACGGGCGAGTCACTGCCCCTTCGTGTTGACTTCATTCACAGGGTGGAGTTCGAAGAGGTGTCCGGGCATCGGGTTCTTATCAAGAGGGGACCGGGAAATCGGGGTCCTTCGGAATGTGGAACCACCCACGAGGCCACGTCTGGAATGTCGTCGTGAGACCGGCCTCATCCTGAGGTGCGACCGGAAGGTCGGGAACCCCTTCCAGACAAAGCAGGGGAGTCGACCCTCCTGTCCAGATCAGGAGGGTAGAAGAGGCTCCGAGGAAGTGTTGCCGGAAAACTTCGGTGTTCCTCTCGAGGGAGACCGGGATGTCGGGGCACTTTGTGGGTCGCATCAAGGGTGACAAGTACCGTTTCGACCTCCAATTCCTAAAGTGGGACTTCTCCTGAGACGCTGTAGCGGCACAGGGCTACATCTTGCGATGACGGGGGAACCACGTGGTTTTTCTCGAGGTGTAGCAGGATTCTCGAATTACGACGGGGAATTCAGGATGCCTCTTGTGTAGGCCCAGGGAAGTCCAATCTTCCATTCGAGTTGCGAAGGAAAGCTGGGGATTTCTCTCGAGTGACTGCAGGGCCAATAGACCTCATCTAGGCTTGTGTCCAGAAGCCAGTGTTCCTCTCCAGGGGCGACAGGGATCTCGGGGTTGCATTCCAGACACACCCGGGGAGACAGGCCTCCATCTCGAGTGGAAGCAAAGAACCCCGCTCTGCTCTCGAGTCGCGACGGGTATCTCTTGGAGCTCACTGGGTGGACTAAAGCGAGTCAAGCCTCCTGAGGCGTTTGGAGAGAGGTCGCGAGATTGGTCTCTAGGCCATGCAGGAGACGAAGGCCCTCATCTCGCGATGCCGGGGGAGTCTTGGGGTTGTTCTCGAGCGGCGGCCCCAGTGTGCGCTTTCTCACGAGGTACGACGGCGAGGTCAGTGAGCCTCTCGTGGGGCGCCAGGGAAGTCGGGTCTCCATGCGAGTGGCGAGGGCGAGCGCCTCATTGCTCTCGAGCCATGGTAGGGTGCCGGGGACCAGCCCCGGCTGATCCAGGGTATTCGAAGGAGAGACGGCGTAGGCGAAGATCAGGAAACCACTGCTTAATTAAATGTTAATTAAGGATATAAAGAGTAATAGAATGAGGATAGCTCAGTGAGGAAATTCAGTGGAGAAAAGAGGCTGAATAATTCAGCCAGAAGGTAAGAGAAAGAACGACATGGTGAGACCAAGTTTCGGTGAACAAGGCCCGCACTTTATTTTTCAAAGTAGTTTTTATACCTTAAGTTATGCATAGAGGATAATGGGGGAAGGGGTCGAGTCTTGCAGCAAACCAGGCTTTCTTCCTGCAAACTTATCATATGCAAAAGCTTAGGTGATTTGCATCATCTTCTGGCCCGGAGGCCTGTTAACATTTTAAGACCTTTTCTTCAGAAAACTTATTTTTCTCTAAAGGTGGTTGGTCAGGAGCCACCCTCCAAAAAAGCATTAGATAAAGTTGCATTCCTACAGAGCAAAGGTGTGGTGGGCTATAACAAGAAAAAGAATTAACTCAAGGGTCCCAGGTTACAAACATTAAAGCTACTACTTACACCAATTATATTAATCAATACACTGCCAGGGACACAGCAGGTAAGGGATATGGAAACTTAGCAGCAAACAATGGCCCAACAAGTGAAAAACCATTCACCAATACAATTTCTAATCAATCTTGTAACTACTCAAAAGAATCTGTGTTTAGACAGTTTAGAACATCTCCTGCCTCTCACAGTTGGGAGGCTCTGAACAATCCCATGTGGCCGGAAAAACCTATTCAGGCAGGCTAGAGGATTTCCAAAGGAGTTTGTAGGTTAAACACTGTCACACCCAGGAATTATTAACTGGAACTGTAAGCTAACTCTTTTTTCAGAGAGAGGTAGTGGGGGAGAGCCCCCCGTAAAGTCAGAGGTTTAGGTGAAAGCACAAGCAGAAAGTAGGCAGACTCTGGTTTTGGGGGTATATGCTCGAGAATTTCCAGGGGGACTCCTGAAGCTCGATCCCGCCTTTGCGTATGCCGAGCCTCCTTCCTCATGACCTTTGTCATGGGCGGAGTTCCTCACTGGCTCCCAGCAGTGATAGAATTCCAGTGGAGCTATTCCAGATCCTGAAAGATGATGCTGTGGAAAGTGCTGCACTCAATATGCAATATGCAATATGCACTCAATATGCAATATGCCGGCTCACGGCAGTAGGGGAATCTGGCCTCGAGACGTGTTGAAGAAGGTCTCTCGAGGTCTTTCTCGGGTTGAGGCAGGACACCCTGGGGTCCCTCGACTTGTGCAGGTGACCTCAGGGGGCTTCTCATGGTGGCTCTGAGAAGTCAGGGAAACTGGAGGTGGGAGGGGCCTCTCGGCACTCCACTGGGTTTGGTGCATTGGAAGAGGGCCTCATCTCCAGTTGAGGCAGGAACCTCAGGGTTCCTCTGACTTCAGACTCCGATCGCAAGGTCCCTGCAGACTTGGGACAGGAGAGTCAGGCCTCGTCTTGGGTTGAGGCATGGAACTCCGCTTGCCTCTCGAGGTGTTCCCGGGGAGACAGGCCACTTGTCGAGCGGTATTTGGAACCTGGGGGTCTTTTCCCGACGATGCACGGGCGAGTCACTGCCCCTTCGTGTTGACTTCATTCACAGGGTGGAGTTCGAAGAGGTGTCCGGGCATCGGGTTCTTATCAAGAGGGGACCGGGAAATCGGGGTCCTTCGGAATGTGGAACCACCCACGAGGCCACGTCTGGAATGTCGTCGTGAGACCGGCCTCATCCTGAGGTGCGACCGGAAGGTCGGGAACCCCTTCCAGACAAAGCAGGGGAGTCGACCCTCCTGTCCAGATCAGGAGGGTAGAAGAGGCTCCGAGGAAGTGTTGCCGGAAAACTTCGGTGTTCCTCTCGAGGGAGACCGGGATGTCGGGGCACTTTGTGGGTCGCATCAAGGGTGACAAGTACCGTTTCGAACTCCAATTCCTAAAGTGGGACTTCTCCTGAGACGCTGTAGCGGCACAGGGCTACATCTTGCGATGACGGGGGAACCACGTGGTTTTTCTCGAGGTGTAGCAGGATTCTCGAATTACGACGGGGAATTCAGGATGCCTCTTGTGTAGGCCCAGGGAAGTCCAATCTTCCATTCGAGTTGCGAAGGAAAGCTGGGGATTTCTCTCGAGTGACTGCAGGGCCAATAGACCTCATCTAGGCTTGTGTCCAGAAGCCAGTGTTCCTCTCCAGGGGCGACAGGGATCTCGGGGTTGCATTCCAGACACACCCGGGGAGACAGGCCTCCATCTCGAGTGGAAGCAAAGAACCCCGCTCTGCTCTCGAGTCGCGACGGGTATCTCTTGGAGCTCACTGGGTGGACTAAAGCGAGTCAAGCCTCCTGAGGCGTTTGGAGAGAGGTCGCGAGATTGGTCTCTAGGCCATGCAGGAGACGAAGGCCCTCATCTCGCGATGCCGGGGGAGTCTTGGGGTTGTTCTCGAGCGGCGGCCCCAGTGTGCGCTTTCTCACGAGGTACGACGGCGAGGTCAGTGAGCCTCTCGTGGGGCGCCAGGGAAGTCGGGTCTCCATGCGAGTGGCGAGGGCGAGCGCCTCATTGCTCTCGAGCCATGGTAGGGTGCCGGGGACCAGCCCCGGCTGATCCAGGGTATTCGAAGGAGAGACGGCGTAGGCGAAGATCAGGAAACCACTGCTTAATTAAATGTTAATTAAGGATATAAAGAGTAATAGAATGAGGATAGCTCAGTGAGGAAATTCAGTGGAGAAAAGAGGCTGAATAATTCAGCCAGAAGGTAAGAGAAAGAACGACATGGTGAGACCAAGTTTCGGTGAACAAGGCCCGCACTTTATTTTTCAAAGTAGTTTTTATACCTTAAGTTATGCATAGAGGATAATGGGGGAAGGGGTCGAGTCTTGCAGCAAACCAGGCTTTCTTCCTGCAAACTTATCATATGCAAAAGCTTAGGTGATTTGCATCATCTTCTGGCCCGGAGGCCTGTTAACATTTTAAGACCTTTTCTTCAGAAAACTTATTTTTCTCTAAAGGTGGTTGGTCAGGAGCCACCCTCCAAAAAAGCATTAGATAAAGTTGCATTCCTACAGAGCAAAGGTGTGGTGGGCTATAACAAGAAAAAGAATTAACTCAAGGGTCCCAGGTTACAAACATTAAAGCTACTACTTACACCAATTATATTAATCAATACACTGCCAGGGACACAGCAGGTAAGGGATATGGAAACTTAGCAGCAAACAATGGCCCAACAAGTGAAAAACCATTCACCAATACAATTTCTAATCAATCTTGTAACTACTCAAAAGAATCTGTGTTTAGACAGTTTAGAACATCTCCTGCCTCTCACAGTTGGGAGGCTCTGAACAATCCCATGTGGCCGGAAAAACCTATTCAGGCAGGCTAGAGGATTTCCAAAGGAGTTTGTAGGTTAAACACTGTCACACCCAGGAATTATTAACTGGAACTGTAAGCTAACTCTTTTTTCAGAGAGAGGTAGTGGGGGAGAGCCCCCCGTAAAGTCAGAGGTTTAGGTGAAAGCACAAGCAGAAAGTAGGCAGACTCTGGTTTTGGGGGTATATGCTCGAGAATTTCCAGGGGGACTCCTGAAGCTCGATCCCGCCTTTGCGTATGCCGAGCCTCCTTCCTCATGACCTTTGTCATGGGCGGAGTTCCTCACTGGCTCCCAGCAGTGATAGAATTCCAGTGGAGCTATTCCAGATCCTGAAAGATGATGCTGTGGAAAGTGCTGCACTCAATATGCAATATGCAATATGCACTCAATATGCAATATGCCGGCTCACGGCAGTAGGGGAATCTGGCCTCGAGACGTGTTGAAGAAGGTCTCTCGAGGTCTTTCTCGGGTTGAGGCAGGACACCCTGGGGTCCCTCGACTTGTGCAGGTGACCTCAGGGGGCTTCTCATGGTGGCTCTGAGAAGTCAGGGAAACTGGAGGTGGGAGGGGCCTCTCGGCACTCCACTGGGTTTGGTGCATTGGAAGAGGGCCTCATCTCCAGTTGAGGCAGGAACCTCAGGGTTCCTCTGACTTCAGACTCCGATCGCAAGGTCCCTGCAGACTTGGGACAGGAGAGTCAGGCCTCGTCTTGGGTTGAGGCATGGAACTCCGCTTGCCTCTCGAGGTGTTCCCGGGGAGACAGGCCACTTGTCGAGCGGTATTTGGAACCTGGGGGTCTTTTCCCGACGATGCACGGGCGAGTCACTGCCCCTTCGTGTTGACTTCATTCACAGGGTGGAGTTCGAAGAGGTGTCCGGGCATCGGGTTCTTATCAAGAGGGGACCGGGAAATCGGGGTCCTTCGGAATGTGGAACCACCCACGAGGCCACGTCTGGAATGTCGTCGTGAGACCGGCCTCATCCTGAGGTGCGACCGGAAGGTCGGGAACCCCTTCCAGACAAAGCAGGGGAGTCGACCCTCCTGTCCAGATCAGGAGGGTAGAAGAGGCTCCGAGGAAGTGTTGCCGGAAAACTTCGGTGTTCCTCTCGAGGGAGACCGGGATGTCGGGGCACTTTGTGGGTCGCATCAAGGGTGACAAGTACCGTTTCGACCTCCAATTCCTAAAGTGGGACTTCTCCTGAGACGCTGTAGCGGCACAGGGCTACATCTTGCGATGACGGGGGAACCACGTGGTTTTTCTCGAGGTGTAGCAGGATTCTCGAATTACGACGGGGAATTCAGGATGCCTCTTGTGTAGGCCCAGGGAAGTCCAATCTTCCATTCGAGTTGCGAAGGAAAGCTGGGGATTTCTCTCGAGTGACTGCAGGGCCAATAGACCTCATCTAGGCTTGTGTCCAGAAGCCAGTGTTCCTCTCCAGGGGCGACAGGGATCTCGGGGTTGCATTCCAGACACACCCGGGGAGACAGGCCTCCATCTCGAGTGGAAGCAAAGAACCCCGCTCTGCTCTCGAGTCGCGACGGGTATCTCTTGGAGCTCACTGGGTGGACTAAAGCGAGTCAAGCCTCCTGAGGCGTTTGGAGAGAGGTCGCGAGATTGGTCTCTAGGCCATGCAGGAGACGAAGGCCCTCATCTCGCGATGCCGGGGGAGTCTTGGGGTTGTTCTCGAGCGGCGGCCCCAGTGTGCGCTTTCTCACGAGGTACGACGGCGAGGTCAGTGAGCCTCTCGTGGGGCGCCAGGGAAGTCGGGTCTCCATGCGAGTGGCGAGGGCGAGCGCCTCATTGCTCTCGAGCCATGGTAGGGTGCCGGGGACCAGCCCCGGCTGATCCAGGGTATTCGAAGGAGAGACGGCGTAGGCGAAGATCAGGAAACCACTGCTTAATTAAATGTTAATTAAGGATATAAAGAGTAATAGAATGAGGATAGCTCAGTGAGGAAATTCAGTGGAGAAAAGAGGCTGAATAATTCAGCCAGAAGGTAAGAGAAAGAACGACATGGTGAGACCAAGTTTCGGTGAACAAGGCCCGCACTTTATTTTTCAAAGTAGTTTTTATACCTTAAGTTATGCATAGAGGATAATGGGGGAAGGGGTCGAGTCTTGCAGCAAACCAGGCTTTCTTCCTGCAAACTTATCATATGCAAAAGCTTAGGTGATTTGCATCATCTTCTGGCCCGGAGGCCTGTTAACATTTTAAGACCTTTTCTTCAGAAAACTTATTTTTCTCTAAAGGTGGTTGGTCAGGAGCCACCCTCCAAAAAAGCATTAGATAAAGTTGCATTCCTACAGAGCAAAGGTGTGGTGGGCTATAACAAGAAAAAGAATTAACTCAAGGGTCCCAGGTTACAAACATTAAAGCTACTACTTACACCAATTATATTAATCAATACACTGCCAGGGACACAGCAGGTAAGGGATATGGAAACTTAGCAGCAAACAATGGCCCAACAAGTGAAAAACCATTCACCAATACAATTTCTAATCAATCTTGTAACTACTCAAAAGAATCTGTGTTTAGACAGTTTAGAACATCTCCTGCCTCTCACAGTTGGGAGGCTCTGAACAATCCCATGTGGCCGGAAAAACCTATTCAGGCAGGCTAGAGGATTTCCAAAGGAGTTTGTAGGTTAAACACTGTCACACCCAGGAATTATTAACTGGAACTGTAAGCTAACTCTTTTTTCAGAGAGAGGTAGTGGGGGAGAGCCCCCCGTAAAGTCAGAGGTTTAGGTGAAAGCACAAGCAGAAAGTAGGCAGACTCTGGTTTTGGGGGTATATGCTCGAGAATTTCCAGGGGGACTCCTGAAGCTCGATCCCGCCTTTGCGTATGCCGAGCCTCCTTCCTCATGACCTTTGTCATGGGCGGAGTTCCTCACTGGCTCCCAGCAGTGATAGAATTCCAGTGGAGCTATTCCAGATCCTGAAAGATGATGCTGTGGAAAGTGCTGCACTCAATATGCAATATGCAATATGCACTCAATATGCAATATGCCGGCTCACGGCAGTAGGGGAATCTGGCCTCGAGACGTGTTGAAGAAGGTCTCTCGAGGTCTTTCTCGGGTTGAGGCAGGACACCCTGGGGTCCCTCGACTTGTGCAGGTGACCTCAGGGGGCTTCTCATGGTGGCTCTGAGAAGTCAGGGAAACTGGAGGTGGGAGGGGCCTCTCGGCACTCCACTGGGTTTGGTGCATTGGAAGAGGGCCTCATCTCCAGTTGAGGCAGGAACCTCAGGGTTCCTCTGACTTCAGACTCCGATCGCAAGGTCCCTGCAGACTTGGGACAGGAGAGTCAGGCCTCGTCTTGGGTTGAGGCATGGAACTCCGCTTGCCTCTCGAGGTGTTCCCGGGGAGACAGGCCACTTGTCGAGCGGTATTTGGAACCTGGGGGTCTTTTCCCGACGATGCACGGGCGAGTCACTGCCCCTTCGTGTTGACTTCATTCACAGGGTGGAGTTCGAAGAGGTGTCCGGGCATCGGGTTCTTATCAAGAGGGGACCGGGAAATCGGGGTCCTTCGGAATGTGGAACCACCCACGAGGCCACGTCTGGAATGTCGTCGTGAGACCGGCCTCATCCTGAGGTGCGACCGGAAGGTCGGGAACCCCTTCCAGACAAAGCAGGGGAGTCGACCCTCCTGTCCAGATCAGGAGGGTAGAAGGGGCTCAGAGGAAGTGGTGCGGGAAAACCTCGGTGTTCCTCTTGAGGGAGACCGGGATGTCGGGGCACTTTGTGGGTCGCATCAAGGGTGCCAAGTACCGTTTCGACCTCCAATACCTAACGTGGGACTTCTCCTGAGACACTGTAGCGGGAAAGGGCTTCATCTTGCGATGACGGGGGAACCACGTGGATTTTCTCGAGTTGCAGCGGGATTCTCGAGTTACGACGGGGAATTCAGGATGCCTCTTGTGTTGGCCCAGGGAAGTCCAATCTTCCATTCGAGTTGCGAAGGAAAGCTGGGGATTGCTCTCGAGTGACTGCAGGGCCAATAGACCTCATCTAGGCTTGTGTCCAGAAGCCAATGTTCCTCTCCAGGGGCGAAAGGGATCTCGGGGTTGCATTCCAGACGCACCCGGGGAGACAGGCATCCATCTCGAGTGGAAGCAAAGAACCCCGCTCTGCTCTCGAGTCGCGACGGGTATCTCTTGGAGCTCACTGGGTGGACTAAAGGGAGTCAAGCCTCCTGAGGCGTTTGGAGAGAGGTCGAGAGACTGGTCTCTAGGCCATACAGGAGACGAAGGCCCTCAAGTCGCGATGACGGGGGAGGCTCGGGGTTGTTCTCGAGCGGCGGCCCCAGTGTGCGGTTTCTCGCGAGGTACGACGGCGAGGTCAGTGAGCCTCTCGTGGGGCGGCAAGGAAGTCGGGTCTCCATGCGAATGGCGAGGGGGAGCGCGTCTTTACTCTCAAGTCATAGTAGGGGAATCTGGCCTCGAGACGTGTTGAAGAAGGTCTCTCGAGGTCTTTCTCGGGTTGAGGCAGGACACCCTGGGGTCCCTCGACTTGTGCAGGTGACCTCAGGGGGCTTCTCATGGTGGCTCTGAGAAGTCAGGGAAACTGGAGGTGGGAGGGGCCTCTCGGCACTCCACTGGGTTTGGTGCATTGGAAGAGGGCCTCATCTCCAGTTGAGGCAGGAACCTCAGGGTTCCTCTGACTTCAGACTCCGATCGCAAGGTCCCTGCAGACTTGGGACAGGAGAGTCAGGCCTCGTCTTGGGTTGAGGCATGGAACTCCGCTTGCCTCTCGAGGTGTTCCCGGGGAGACAGGCCACTTGTCGAGCGGTATTTGGAACCTGGGGGTCTTTTCCCGACGATGCACGGGCGAGTCACTGCCCCTTCGTGTTGACTTCATTCACAGGGTGGAGTTCGAAGAGGTGTCCGGGCATCGGGTTCTTATCAAGAGGGGACCGGGAAATCGGGGTCCTTCGGAATGTGGAACCACCCACGAGGCCACGTCTGGAATGTCGTCGTGAGACCGGCCTCATCCTGAGGTGCGACCGGAAGGTCGGGAACCCCTTCCAGACAAAGCAGGGGAGTCGACCCTCCTGTCCAGATCAGGAGGGTAGAAGAGGCTCCGAGGAAGTGTTGCCGGAAAACTTCGGTGTTCCTCTCGAGGGAGACCGGGATGTCGGGGCACTTTGTGGGTCGCATCAAGGGTGACAAGTACCGTTTCGAACTCCAATTCCTAAAGTGGGACTTCTCCTGAGACGCTGTAGCGGCACAGGGCTACATCTTGCGATGACGGGGGAACCACGTGGTTTTTCTCGAGGTGTAGCAGGATTCTCGAATTACGACGGGGAATTCAGGATGCCTCTTGTGTAGGCCCAGGGAAGTCCAATCTTCCATTCGAGTTGCGAAGGAAAGCTGGGGATTTCTCTCGAGTGACTGCAGGGCCAATAGACCTCATCTAGGCTTGTGTCCAGAAGCCAGTGTTCCTCTCCAGGGGCGACAGGGATCTCGGGGTTGCATTCCAGACACACCCGGGGAGACAGGCCTCCATCTCGAGTGGAAGCAAAGAACCCCGCTCTGCTCTCGAGTCGCGACGGGTATCTCTTGGAGCTCACTGGGTGGACTAAAGCGAGTCAAGCCTCCTGAGGCGTTTGGAGAGAGGTCGCGAGATTGGTCTCTAGGCCATGCAGGAGACGAAGGCCCTCATCTCGCGATGCCGGGGGAGTCTTGGGGTTGTTCTCGAGCGGCGGCCCCAGTGTGCGCTTTCTCACGAGGTACGACGGCGAGGTCAGTGAGCCTCTCGTGGGGCGCCAGGGAAGTCGGGTCTCCATGCGAGTGGCGAGGGCGAGCGCGTCATTGCTCTCGAGCCATGGTAGGGTGCCGGGGACCAGCCCCGGCTGATCCAGGGTATTCGAAGGAGAGACGGCGTAGGCGAAGATCAGGAAACCACTGCTTAATTAAATGTTAATTAAGGATATAAAGAGTAATAGAATGAGGATAGCTCAGTGAGGAAATTCAGTGGAGAAAAGAGGCTGAATAATTCAGCCAGAAGGTAAGAGAAAGAACGACATGGTGAGACCAAGTTTCGGTGAACAAGGCCCGCACTTTATTTTTCAAAGTAGTTTTTATACCTTAAGTTATGCATAGAGGATAATGGGGGAAGGGGTCGAGTCTTGCAGCAAACCAGGCTTTCTTCCTGCAAACTTATCATATGCAAAAGCTTAGGTGATTTGCATCATCTTCTGGCCCGGAGGCCTGTTAACATTTTAAGACCTTTTCTTCAGAAAACTTATTTTTCTCTAAAGGTGGTTGGTCAGGAGCCACCCTCCAAAAAAGCATTAGATAAAGTTGCATTCCTACAGAGCAAAGGTGTGGTGGGCTATAACAAGAAAAAGAATTAACTCAAGGGTCCCAGGTTACAAACATTAAAGCTACTACTTACACCAATTATATTAATCAATACACTGCCAGGGACACAGCAGGTAAGGGATATGGAAACTTAGCAGCAAACAATGGCCCAACAAGTGAAAAACCATTCACCAATACAATTTCTAATCAATCTTGTAACTACTCAAAAGAATCTGTGTTTAGACAGTTTAGAACATCTCCTGCCTCTCACAGTTGGGAGGCTCTGAACAATCCCATGTGGCCGGAAAAACCTATTCAGGCAGGCTAGAGGATTTCCAAAGGAGTTTGTAGGTTAAACACTGTCACACCCAGGAATTATTAACTGGAACTGTAAGCTAACTCTTTTTTCAGAGAGAGGTAGTGGGGGAGAGCCCCCCGTAAAGTCAGAGGTTTAGGTGAAAGCACAAGCAGAAAGTAGGCAGACTCTGGTTTTGGGGGTATATGCTCGAGAATTTCCAGGGGGACTCCTGAAGCTCGATCCCGCCTTTGCGTATGCCGAGCCTCCTTCCTCATGACCTTTGTCATGGGCGGAGTTCCTCACTGGCTCCCAGCAGTGATAGAATTCCAGTGGAGCTATTCCAGATCCTGAAAGATGATGCTGTGGAAAGTGCTGCACTCAATATGCAATATGCAATATGCACTCAATATGCAATATGCCGGCTCACGGCAGTAGGGGAATCTGGCCTCGAGACGTGTTGAAGAAGGTCTCTCGAGGTCTTTCTCGGGTTGAGGCAGGACACCCTGGGGTCCCTCGACTTGTGCAGGTGACCTCAGGGGGCTTCTCATGGTGGCTCTGAGAAGTCAGGGAAACTGGAGGTGGGAGGGGCCTCTCGGCACTCCACTGGGTTTGGTGCATTGGAAGAGGGCCTCATCTCCAGTTGAGGCAGGAACCTCAGGGTTCCTCTGACTTCAGACTCCGATCGCAAGGTCCCTGCAGACTTGGGACAGGAGAGTCAGGCCTCGTCTTGGGTTGAGGCATGGAACTCCGCTTGCCTCTCGAGGTGTTCCCGGGGAGACAGGCCACTTGTCGAGCGGTATTTGGAACCTGGGGGTCTTTTCCCGACGATGCACGGGCGAGTCACTGCCCCTTCGTGTTGACTTCATTCACAGGGTGGAGTTCGAAGAGGTGTCCGGGCATCGGGTTCTTATCAAGAGGGGACCGGGAAATCGGGGTCCTTCGGAATGTGGAACCACCCACGAGGCCACGTCTGGAATGTCGTCGTGAGACCGGCCTCATCCTGAGGTGCGACCGGAAGGTCGGGAACCCCTTCCAGACAAAGCAGGGGAGTCGACCCTCCTGTCCAGATCAGGAGGGTAGAAGAGGCTCCGAGGAAGTGTTGCCGGAAAACTTCGGTGTTCCTCTCGAGGGAGACCGGGATGTCGGGGCACTTTGTGGGTCGCATCAAGGGTGACAAGTACCGTTTCGACCTCCAATTCCTAAAGTGGGACTTCTCCTGAGACGCTGTAGCGGCACAGGGCTACATCTTGCGATGACGGGGGAACCACGTGGTTTTTCTCGAGGTGTAGCAGGATTCTCGAATTACGACGGGGAATTCAGGATGCCTCTTGTGTAGGCCCAGGGAAGTCCAATCTTCCATTCGAGTTGCGAAGGAAAGCTGGGGATTGCTCTCGAGTGACTGCAGGGCCAATAGACCTCATCTAGGCTTGTGTCCAGAAGCCAGTGTTCCTCTCCAGGGGCGACAGGGATCTCGGGGTTGCATTCCAGACACACCCGGGGAGACAGGCCTCCATCTCGAGTGGAAGCAAAGAACCCCGCTCTGCTCTCGAGTCGCGACGGGTATCTCTTGGAGCTCACTGGGTGGACTAAAGCGAGTCAAGCCTCCTGAGGCGTTTGGAGAGAGGTCGCGAGATTGGTCTCTAGGCCATGCAGGAGACGAAGGCCCTCATCTCGCGATGACGGGGGAGTCTTGGGGTTGTTCTCGAGCGGCGGCCCCAGTGTGCGCTTTCTCACGAGGTACGACGGCGAGGTCAGTGAGCCTCTCGTGGGGCGCCAGGGAAGTCGGGTCTCCATGCGAGTGGCGAGGGCGAGCGCGTCATTGCTCTCGAGCCATGGTAGGGTGCCGGGGACCAGCCCCGGCTGATCCAGGGTATTCGAAGGAGAGACGGCGTAGGCGAAGATCAGGAAACCACTGCTTAATTAAATGTTAATTAAGGATATAAAGAGTAATAGAATGAGGATAGCTCAGTGAGGAAATTCAGTGGAGAAAAGAGGCTGAATAATTCAGCCAGAAGGTAAGAGAAAGAACGACATGGTGAGACCAAGTTTCGGTGAACAAGGCCCGCACTTTATTTTTCAAAGTAGTTTTTATACCTTAAGTTATGCATAGAGGATAATGGGGGAAGGGGTCGAGTCTTGCAGCAAACCAGGCTTTCTTCCTGCAAACTTATCATATGCAAAAGCTTAGGTGATTTGCATCATCTTCTGGCCCGGAGGCCTGTTAACATTTTAAGACCTTTTCTTCAGAAAACTTATTTTTCTCTAAAGGTGGTTGGTCAGGAGCCACCCTCCAAAAAAGCATTAGATAAAGTTGCATTCCTACAGAGCAAAGGTGTGGTGGGCTATAACAAGAAAAAGAATTAACTCAAGGGTCCCAGGTTACAAACATTAAAGCTACTACTTACACCAATTATATTAATCAATACACTGCCAGGGACACAGCAGGTAAGGGATATGGAAACTTAGCAGCAAACAATGGCCCAACAAGTGAAAAACCATTCACCAATACAATTTCTAATCAATCTTGTAACTACTCAAAAGAATCTGTGTTTAGACAGTTTAGAACATCTCCTGCCTCTCACAGTTGGGAGGCTCTGAACAATCCCATGTGGCCGGAAAAACCTATTCAGGCAGGCTAGAGGATTTCCAAAGGAGTTTGTAGGTTAAACACTGTCACACCCAGGAATTATTAACTGGAACTGTAAGCTAACTCTTTTTTCAGAGAGAGGTAGTGGGGGAGAGCCCCCCGTAAAGTCAGAGGTTTAGGTGAAAGCACAAGCAGAAAGTAGGCAGACTCTGGTTTTGGGGGTATATGCTCGAGAATTTCCAGGGGGACTCCTGAAGCTCGATCCCGCCTTTGCGTATGCCGAGCCTCCTTCCTCATGACCTTTGTCATGGGCGGAGTTCCTCACTGGCTCCCAGCAGTGATAGAATTCCAGTGGAGCTATTCCAGATCCTGAAAGATGATGCTGTGGAAAGTGCTGCACTCAATATGCAATATGCAATATGCACTCAATATGCAATATGCCGGCTCACGGCAGTAGGGGAATCTGGCCTCGAGACGTGTTGAAGAAGGTCTCTCGAGGTCTTTCTCGGGTTGAGGCAGGACACCCTGGGGTCCCTCGACTTGTGCAGGTGACCTCAGGGGGCTTCTCATGGTGGCTCTGAGAAGTCAGGGAAACTGGAGGTGGGAGGGGCCTCTCGGCACTCCACTGGGTTTGGTGCATTGGAAGAGGGCCTCATCTCCAGTTGAGGCAGGAACCTCAGGGTTCCTCTGACTTCAGACTCCGATCGCAAGGTCCCTGCAGACTTGGGACAGGAGAGTCAGGCCTCGTCTTGGGTTGAGGCATGGAACTCCGCTTGCCTCTCGAGGTGTTCCCGGGGAGACAGGCCACTTGTCGAGCGGTATTTGGAACCTGGGGGTCTTTTCCCGACGATGCACGGGCGAGTCACTGCCCCTTCGTGTTGACTTCATTCACAGGGTGGAGTTCGAAGAGGTGTCCGGGCATCGGGTTCTTATCAAGAGGGGACCGGGAAATCGGGGTCCTTCGGAATGTGGAACCACCCACGAGGCCACGTCTGGAATGTCGTCGTGAGACCGGCCTCATCCTGAGGTGCGACCGGAAGGTCGGGAACCCCTTCCAGACAAAGCAGGGGAGTCGACCCTCCTGTCCAGATCAGGAGGGTAGAAGAGGCTCCGAGGAAGTGTTGCCGGAAAACTTCGGTGTTCCTCTCGAGGGAGACCGGGATGTCGGGGCACTTTGTGGGTCGCATCAAGGGTGACAAGTACCGTTTCGACCTCCAATTCCTAAAGTGGGACTTCTCCTGAGACGCTGTAGCGGCACAGGGCTACATCTTGCGATGACGGGGGAACCACGTGGTTTTTCTCGAGGTGTAGCAGGATTCTCGAATTACGACGGGGAATTCAGGATGCCTCTTGTGTTGGCCCAGGGAAGTCCAATCTTCCATTCGAGTTGCGAAGGAAAGCTGGGGATTGCTCTCGAGTGACTGCAGGGCCAATAGACCTCATCTAGGCTTGTGTCCAGAAGCCAGTGTTCCTCTCCAGGGGCGACAGGGATCTCGGGGTTGCATTCCAGACACACCCGGGGAGACAGGCCTCCATCTCGAGTGGAAGCAAAGAACCCCGCTCTGCTCTCGAGTCGCGACGGGTATCTCTTGGAGCTCACTGGGTGGACTAAAGCGAGTCAAGCCTCCTGAGGCGTTTGGAGAGAGGTCGCGAGATTGGTCTCTAGGCCATGCAGGAGACGAAGGCCCTCATCTCGCGATGACGGGGGAGTCTTGGGGTTGTTCTCGAGCGGCGGCCCCAGTGTGCGCTTTCTCACGAGGTACGACGGCGAGGTCAGTGAGCCTCTCGTGGGGCGCCAGGGAAGTCGGGTCTCCATGCGAGTGGCGAGGGCGAGCGCGTCATTGCTCTCGAGCCATGGTAGGGTGCCGGGGACCAGCCCCGGCTGATCCAGGGTATTCGAAGGAGAGACGGCGTAGGCGAAGATCAGGAAACCACTGCTTAATTAAATGTTAATTAAGGATATAAAGAGTAATAGAATGAGGATAGCTCAGTGAGGAAATTCAGTGGAGAAAAGAGGCTGAATAATTCAGCCAGAAGGTAAGAGAAAGAACGACATGGTGAGACCAAGTTTCGGTGAACAAGGCCCGCACTTTATTTTTCAAAGTAGTTTTTATACCTTAAGTTATGCATAGAGGATAATGGGGGAAGGGGTCGAGTCTTGCAGCAAACCAGGCTTTCTTCCTGCAAACTTATCATATGCAAAAGCTTAGGTGATTTGCATCATCTTCTGGCCCGGAGGCCTGTTAACATTTTAAGACCTTTTCTTCAGAAAACTTATTTTTCTCTAAAGGTGGTTGGTCAGGAGCCACCCTCCAAAAAAGCATTAGATAAAGTTGCATTCCTACAGAGCAAAGGTGTGGTGGGCTATAACAAGAAAAAGAATTAACTCAAGGGTCCCAGGTTACAAACATTAAAGCTACTACTTACACCAATTATATTAATCAATACACTGCCAGGGACACAGCAGGTAAGGGATATGGAAACTTAGCAGCAAACAATGGCCCAACAAGTGAAAAACCATTCACCAATACAATTTCTAATCAATCTTGTAACTACTCAAAAGAATCTGTGTTTAGACAGTTTAGAACATCTCCTGCCTCTCACAGTTGGGAGGCTCTGAACAATCCCATGTGGCCGGAAAAACCTATTCAGGCAGGCTAGAGGATTTCCAAAGGAGTTTGTAGGTTAAACACTGTCACACCCAGGAATTATTAACTGGAACTGTAAGCTAACTCTTTTTTCAGAGAGAGGTAGTGGGGGAGAGCCCCCCGTAAAGTCAGAGGTTTAGGTGAAAGCACAAGCAGAAAGTAGGCAGACTCTGGTTTTGGGGGTATATGCTCGAGAATTTCCAGGGGGACTCCTGAAGCTCGATCCCGCCTTTGCGTATGCCGAGCCTCCTTCCTCATGACCTTTGTCATGGGCGGAGTTCCTCACTGGCTCCCAGCAGTGATAGAATTCCAGTGGAGCTATTCCAGATCCTGAAAGATGATGCTGTGGAAAGTGCTGCACTCAATATGCAATATGCAATATGCACTCAATATGCAATATGCCGGCTCACGGCAGTAGGGGAATCTGGCCTCGAGACGTGTTGAAGAAGGTCTCTCGAGGTCTTTCTCGGGTTGAGGCAGGACACCCTGGGGTCCCTCGACTTGTGCAGGTGACCTCAGGGGGCTTCTCATGGTGGCTCTGAGAAGTCAGGGAAACTGGAGGTGGGAGGGGCCTCTCGGCACTCCACTGGGTTTGGTGCATTGGAAGAGGGCCTCATCTCCAGTTGAGGCAGGAACCTCAGGGTTCCTCTGACTTCAGACTCCGATCGCAAGGTCCCTGCAGACTTGGGACAGGAGAGTCAGGCCTCGTCTTGGGTTGAGGCATGGAACTCCGCTTGCCTCTCGAGGTGTTCCCGGGGAGACAGGCCACTTGTCGAGCGGTATTTGGAACCTGGGGGTCTTTTCCCGACGATGCACGGGCGAGTCACTGCCCCTTCGTGTTGACTTCATTCACAGGGTGGAGTTCGAAGAGGTGTCCGGGCATCGGGTTCTTATCAAGAGGGGACCGGGAAATCGGGGTCCTTCGGAATGTGGAACCACCCACGAGGCCACGTCTGGAATGTCGTCGTGAGACCGGCCTCATCCTGAGGTGCGACCGGAAGGTCGGGAACCCCTTCCAGACAAAGCAGGGGAGTCGACCCTCCTGTCCAGATCAGGAGGGTAGAAGGGGCTCAGAGGAAGTGGTGCGGGAAAACCTCGGTGTTCCTCTTGAGGGAGACCGGGATGTCGGGGCACTTTGTGGGTCGCATCAAGGGTGCCAAGTACCGTTTCGACCTCCAATACCTAACGTGGGACTTCTCCTGAGACACTGTAGCGGGAAAGGGCTTCATCTTGCGATGACGGGGGAACCACGTGGATTTTCTCGAGTTGCAGCGGGATTCTCGAGTTACGACGGGGAATTCAGGATGCCTCTTGTGTTGGCCCAGGGAAGTCCAATCTTCCATTCGAGTTGCGAAGGAAAGCTGGGGATTGCTCTCGAGTGACTGCAGGGCCAATAGACCTCATCTAGGCTTGTGTCCAGAAGCCAATGTTCCTCTCCAGGGGCGAAAGGGATCTCGGGGTTGCATTCCAGACGCACCCGGGGAGACAGGCATCCATCTCGAGTGGAAGCAAAGAACCCCGCTCTGCTCTCGAGTCGCGACGGGTATCTCTTGGAGCTCACTGGGTGGACTAAAGGGAGTCAAGCCTCCTGAGGCGTTTGGAGAGAGGTCGAGAGACTGGTCTCTAGGCCATACAGGAGACGAAGGCCCTCAAGTCGCGATGACGGGGGAGGCTCGGGGTTGTTCTCGAGCGGCGGCCCCAGTGTGCGGTTTCTCGCGAGGTACGACGGCGAGGTCAGTGAGCCTCTCGTGGGGCGGCAAGGAAGTCGGGTCTCCATGCGAATGGCGAGGGGGAGCGCGTCTTTACTCTCAAGTCATAGTAGGGGAATCTGGCCTCGAGACGTGTTGAAGAAGGTCTCTCGAGGTCTTTCTCGGGTTGAGGCAGGACACCCTGGGGTCCCTCGACTTGTGCAGGTGACCTCAGGGGGCTTCTCATGGTGGCTCTGAGAAGTCAGGGAAACTGGAGGTGGGAGGGGCCTCTCGGCACTCCACTGGGTTTGGTGCATTGGAAGAGGGCCTCATCTCCAGTTGAGGCAGGAACCTCAGGGTTCCTCTGACTTCAGACTCCGATCGCAAGGTCCCTGCAGACTTGGGACAGGAGAGTCAGGCCTCGTCTTGGGTTGAGGCATGGAACTCCGCTTGCCTCTCGAGGTGTTCCCGGGGAGACAGGCCACTTGTCGAGCGGTATTTGGAACCTGGGGGTCTTTTCCCGACGATGCACGGGCGAGTCACTGCCCCTTCGTGTTGACTTCATTCACAGGGTGGAGTTCGAAGAGGTGTCCGGGCATCGGGTTCTTATCAAGAGGGGACCGGGAAATCGGGGTCCTTCGGAATGTGGAACCACCCACGAGGCCACGTCTGGAATGTCGTCGTGAGACCGGCCTCATCCTGAGGTGCGACCGGAAGGTCGGGAACCCCTTCCAGACAAAGCAGGGGAGTCGACCCTCCTGTCCAGATCAGGAGGGTAGAAGGGGCTCCGAGGAAGTGTTGCCGGAAAACTTCGGTGTTCCTCTCGAGGGAGACCGGGATGTCGGGGCACTTTGTGGGTCGCATCAAGGGTGACAAGTACCGTTTCGAACTCCAATTCCTAAAGTGGGACTTCTCCTGAGACGCTGTAGCGGCACAGGGCTACATCTTGCGATGACGGGGGAACCACGTGGTTTTTCTCGAGGTGTAGCAGGATTCTCGAATTACGACGGGGAATTCAGGATGCCTCTTGTGTTGGCCCAGGGAAGTCCAATCTTCCATTCGAGTTGCGAAGGAAAGCTGGGGATTGCTCTCGAGTGACTGCAGGGCCAATAGACCTCATCTAGGCTTGTGTCCAGAAGCCAGTGTTCCTCTCCAGGGGCGACAGGGATCTCGGGGTTGCATTCCAGACACACCCGGGGAGACAGGCATCCATCTCGAGTGGAAGCAAAGAACCCCGCTCTGCTCTCGAGTCGCGACGGGTATCTCTTGGAGCTCACTGGGTGGACTAAAGGGAGTCAAGCCTCCTGAGGCGTTTGGAGAGAGGTCGCGAGATTGGTCTCTAGGCCATGCAGGAGACGAAGGCCCTCATCTCGCGATGACGGGGGAGTCTTGGGGTTGTTCTCGAGCGGCGGCCCCAGTGTGCGCTTTCTCACGAGGTACGACGGCGAGGTCAGTGAGCCTCTCGTGGGGCGCCAGGGAAGTCGGGTCTCCATGCGAGTGGCGAGGGCGAGCGCGTCATTGCTCTCGAGCCATGGTAGGGTGCCGGGGACCAGCCCCGGCTGATCCAGGGTATTCGAAGGAGAGACGGCGTAGGCGAAGATCAGGAAACCACTGCTTAATTAAATGTTAATTAAGGATATAAAGAGTAATAGAATGAGGATAGCTCAGTGAGGAAATTCAGTGGAGAAAAGAGGCTGAATAATTCAGCCAGAAGGTAAGAGAAAGAACGACATGGTGAGACCAAGTTTCGGTGAACAAGGCCCGCACTTTATTTTTCAAAGTAGTTTTTATACCTTAAGTTATGCATAGAGGATAATGGGGGAAGGGGTCGAGTCTTGCAGCAAACCAGGCTTTCTTCCTGCAAACTTATCATATGCAAAAGCTTAGGTGATTTGCATCATCTTCTGGCCCGGAGGCCTGTTAACATTTTAAGACCTTTTCTTCAGAAAACTTATTTTTCTCTAAAGGTGGTTGGTCAGGAGCCACCCTCCAAAAAAGCATTAGATAAAGTTGCATTCCTACAGAGCAAAGGTGTGGTGGGCTATAACAAGAAAAAGAATTAACTCAAGGGTCCCAGGTTACAAACATTAAAGCTACTACTTACACCAATTATATTAATCAATACACTGCCAGGGACACAGCAGGTAAGGGATATGGAAACTTAGCAGCAAACAATGGCCCAACAAGTGAAAAACCATTCACCAATACAATTTCTAATCAATCTTGTAACTACTCAAAAGAATCTGTGTTTAGACAGTTTAGAACATCTCCTGCCTCTCACAGTTGGGAGGCTCTGAACAATCCCATGTGGCCGGAAAAACCTATTCAGGCAGGCTAGAGGATTTCCAAAGGAGTTTGTAGGTTAAACACTGTCACACCCAGGAATTATTAACTGGAACTGTAAGCTAACTCTTTTTTCAGAGAGAGGTAGTGGGGGAGAGCCCCCCGTAAAGTCAGAGGTTTAGGTGAAAGCACAAGCAGAAAGTAGGCAGACTCTGGTTTTGGGGGTATATGCTCGAGAATTTCCAGGGGGACTCCTGAAGCTCGATCCCGCCTTTGCGTATGCCGAGCCTCCTTCCTCATGACCTTTGTCATGGGCGGAGTTCCTCACTGGCTCCCAGCAGTGATAGAATTCCAGTGGAGCTATTCCAGATCCTGAAAGATGATGCTGTGGAAAGTGCTGCACTCAATATGCAATATGCAATATGCACTCAATATGCAATATGCCGGCTCACGGCAGTAGGGGAATCTGGCCTCGAGACGTGTTGAAGAAGGTCTCTCGAGGTCTTTCTCGGGTTGAGGCAGGACACCCTGGGGTCCCTCGACTTGTGCAGGTGACCTCAGGGGGCTTCTCATGGTGGCTCTGAGAAGTCAGGGAAACTGGAGGTGGGAGGGGCCTCTCGGCACTCCACTGGGTTTGGTGCATTGGAAGAGGGCCTCATCTCCAGTTGAGGCAGGAACCTCAGGGTTCCTCTGACTTCAGACTCCGATCGCAAGGTCCCTGCAGACTTGGGACAGGAGAGTCAGGCCTCGTCTTGGGTTGAGGCATGGAACTCCGCTTGCCTCTCGAGGTGTTCCCGGGGAGACAGGCCACTTGTCGAGCGGTATTTGGAACCTGGGGGTCTTTTCCCGACGATGCACGGGCGAGTCACTGCCCCTTCGTGTTGACTTCATTCACAGGGTGGAGTTCGAAGAGGTGTCCGGGCATCGGGTTCTTATCAAGAGGGGACCGGGAAATCGGGGTCCTTCGGAATGTGGAACCACCCACGAGGCCACGTCTGGAATGTCGTCGTGAGACCGGCCTCATCCTGAGGTGCGACCGGAAGGTCGGGAACCCCTTCCAGACAAAGCAGGGGAGTCGACCCTCCTGTCCAGATCAGGAGGGTAGAAGGGGCTCAGAGGAAGTGGTGCGGAAAACCTCGGTGTTCCTCTTGAGGGAGACCGGGATGTCGGGGCACTTTGTGGGTCGCATCAAGGGTGCCAAGTACCGTTTCGACCTCCAATACCTAACGTGGGACTTCTCCTGAGACGCTGTAGCGGCACAGGGCTACATCTTGCGATGACGGGGGAACCACGTGGATTTTCTCGAGGTGTAGCAGGATTCTCGAATTACGACGGGGAATTCAGGATGCCTCTTGTGTAGGCCCAGGGAAGTCCAATCTTCCATTCGAGTTGCGAAGGAAAGCTGGGGATTGCTCTCGAGTGACTGCAGGGCCAATAGACCTCATCTAGGCTTGTGTCCAGAAGCCAGTGTTCCTCTCCAGGGGCGACAGGGATCTCGGGGTTGCATTCCAGACACACCCGGGGAGACAGGCCTCCATCTCGAGTGGAAGCAAAGAACCCCGCTCTGCTCTCGAGTCGCGACGGGTATCTCTTGGAGCTCACTGGGTGGACTAAAGGGAGTCAAGCCTCCTGAGGCGTTTGGAGAGAGGTCGCGAGATTGGTCTCTAGGCCATGCAGGAGACGAAGGCCCTCATCTCGCGATGACGGGGGAGTCTTGGGGTTGTTCTCGAGCGGCGGCCCCAGTGTGCGCTTTCTCACGAGGTACGACGGCGAGGTCAGTGAGCCTCTCGTGGGGCGCCAGGGAAGTCGGGTCTCCATGCGAGTGGCGAGGGCGAGCGCGTCATTGCTCTCGAGCCATGGTAGGGTGCCGGGGACCAGCCCCGGCTGATCCAGGGTATTCGAAGGAGAGACGGCGTAGGCGAAGATCAGGAAACCACTGCTTAATTAAATGTTAATTAAGGATATAAAGAGTAATAGAATGAGGATAGCTCAGTGAGGAAATTCAGTGGAGAAAAGAGGCTGAATAATTCAGCCAGAAGGTAAGAGAAAGAACGACATGGTGAGACCAAGTTTCGGTGAACAAGGCCCGCACTTTATTTTTCAAAGTAGTTTTTATACCTTAAGTTATGCATAGAGGATAATGGGGGAAGGGGTCGAGTCTTGCAGCAAACCAGGCTTTCTTCCTGCAAACTTATCATATGCAAAAGCTTAGGTGATTTGCATCATCTTCTGGCCCGGAGGCCTGTTAACATTTTAAGACCTTTTCTTCAGAAAACTTATTTTTCTCTAAAGGTGGTTGGTCAGGAGCCACCCTCCAAAAAAGCATTAGATAAAGTTGCATTCCTACAGAGCAAAGGTGTGGTGGGCTATAACAAGAAAAAGAATTAACTCAAGGGTCCCAGGTTACAAACATTAAAGCTACTACTTACACCAATTATATTAATCAATACACTGCCAGGGACACAGCAGGTAAGGGATATGGAAACTTAGCAGCAAACAATGGCCCAACAAGTGAAAAACCATTCACCAATACAATTTCTAATCAATCTTGTAACTACTCAAAAGAATCTGTGTTTAGACAGTTTAGAACATCTCCTGCCTCTCACAGTTGGGAGGCTCTGAACAATCCCATGTGGCCGGAAAAACCTATTCAGGCAGGCTAGAGGATTTCCAAAGGAGTTTGTAGGTTAAACACTGTCACACCCAGGAATTATTAACTGGAACTGTAAGCTAACTCTTTTTTCAGAGAGAGGTAGTGGGGGAGAGCCCCCCGTAAAGTCAGAGGTTTAGGTGAAAGCACAAGCAGAAAGTAGGCAGACTCTGGTTTTGGGGGTATATGCTCGAGAATTTCCAGGGGGACTCCTGAAGCTCGATCCCGCCTTTGCGTATGCCGAGCCTCCTTCCTCATGACCTTTGTCATGGGCGGAGTTCCTCACTGGCTCCCAGCAGTGATAGAATTCCAGTGGAGCTATTCCAGATCCTGAAAGATGATGCTGTGGAAAGTGCTGCACTCAATATGCAATATGCAATATGCACTCAATATGCAATATGCCGGCTCACGGCAGTAGGGGAATCTGGCCTCGAGACGTGTTGAAGAAGGTCTCTCGAGGTCTTTCTCGGGTTGAGGCAGGACACCCTGGGGTCCCTCGACTTGTGCAGGTGACCTCAGGGGGCTTCTCATGGTGGCTCTGAGAAGTCAGGGAAACTGGAGGTGGGAGGGGCCTCTCGGCACTCCACTGGGTTTGGTGCATTGGAAGAGGGCCTCATCTCCAGTTGAGGCAGGAACCTCAGGGTTCCTCTGACTTCAGACTCCGATCGCAAGGTCCCTGCAGACTTGGGACAGGAGAGTCAGGCCTCGTCTTGGGTTGAGGCATGGAACTCCGCTTGCCTCTCGAGGTGTTCCCGGGGAGACAGGCCACTTGTCGAGCGGTATTTGGAACCTGGGGGTCTTTTCCCGACGATGCACGGGCGAGTCACTGCCCCTTCGTGTTGACTTCATTCACAGGGTGGAGTTCGAAGAGGTGTCCGGGCATCGGGTTCTTATCAAGAGGGGACCGGGAAATCGGGGTCCTTCGGAATGTGGAACCACCCACGAGGCCACGTCTGGAATGTCGTCGTGAGACCGGCCTCATCCTGAGGTGCGACCGGAAGGTCGGGAACCCCTTCCAGACAAAGCAGGGGAGTCGACCCTCCTGTCCAGATCAGGAGGGTAGAAGGGGCTCAGAGGAAGTGGTGCGGGAAAACCTCGGTGTTCCTCTTGAGGGAGACCGGGATGTCGGGGCACTTTGTGGGTCGCATCAAGGGTGCCAAGTACCGTTTCGACCTCCAATACCTAACGTGGGACTTCTCCTGAGACACTGTAGCGGGAAAGGGCTTCATCTTGCGATGACGGGGGAACCACGTGGATTTTCTCGAGTTGCAGCGGGATTCTCGAGTTACGACGGGGAATTCAGGATGCCTCTTGTGTTGGCCCAGGGAAGTCCAATCTTCCATTCGAGTTGCGAAGGAAAGCTGGGGATTGCTCTCGAGTGACTGCAGGGCCAATAGACCTCATCTAGGCTTGTGTCCAGAAGCCAATGTTCCTCTCCAGGGGCGAAAGGGATCTCGGGGTTGCATTCCAGACGCACCCGGGGAGACAGGCATCCATCTCGAGTGGAAGCAAAGAACCCCGCTCTGCTCTCGAGTCGCGACGGGTATCTCTTGGAGCTCACTGGGTGGACTAAAGGGAGTCAAGCCTCCTGAGGCGTTTGGAGAGAGGTCGAGAGACTGGTCTCTAGGCCATACAGGAGACGAAGGCCCTCAAGTCGCGATGACGGGGGAGGCTCGGGGTTGTTCTCGAGCGGCGGCCCCAGTGTGCGGTTTCTCGCGAGGTACGACGGCGAGGTCAGTGAGCCTCTCGTGGGGCGGCAAGGAAGTCGGGTCTCCATGCGAATGGCGAGGGGGAGCGCGTCTTTACTCTCAAGTCATAGTAGGGGAATCTGGCCTCGAGACGTGTTGAAGAAGGTCTCTCGAGGTCTTTCTCGGGTTGAGGCAGGACACCCTGGGGTCCCTCGACTTGTGCAGGTGACCTCAGGGGGCTTCTCATGGTGGCTCTGAGAAGTCAGGGAAACTGGAGGTGGGAGGGGCCTCTCGGCACTCCACTGGGTTTGGTGCATTGGAAGAGGGCCTCATCTCCAGTTGAGGCAGGAACCTCAGGGTTCCTCTGACTTCAGACTCCGATCGCAAGGTCCCTGCAGACTTGGGACAGGAGAGTCAGGCCTCGTCTTGGGTTGAGGCATGGAACTCCGCTTGCCTCTCGAGGTGTTCCCGGGGAGACAGGCCACTTGTCGAGCGGTATTTGGAACCTGGGGGTCTTTTCCCGACGATGCACGGGCGAGTCACTGCCCCTTCGTGTTGACTTCATTCACAGGGTGGAGTTCGAAGAGGTGTCCGGGCATCGGGTTCTTATCAAGAGGGGACCGGGAAATCGGGGTCCTTCGGAATGTGGAACCACCCACGAGGCCACGTCTGGAATGTCGTCGTGAGACCGGCCTCATCCTGAGGTGCGACCGGAAGGTCGGGAACCCCTTCCAGACAAAGCAGGGGAGTCGACCCTCCTGTCCAGATCAGGAGGGTAGAAGAGGCTCCGAGGAAGTGTTGCCGGAAAACTTCGGTGTTCCTCTCGAGGGAGACCGGGATGTCGGGGCACTTTGTGGGTCGCATCAAGGGTGACAAGTACCGTTTCGAACTCCAATTCCTAAAGTGGGACTTCTCCTGAGACGCTGTAGCGGCACAGGGCTACATCTTGCGATGACGGGGGAACCACGTGGTTTTTCTCGAGGTGTAGCAGGATTCTCGAATTACGACGGGGAATTCAGGATGCCTCTTGTGTAGGCCCAGGGAAGTCCAATCTTCCATTCGAGTTGCGAAGGAAAGCTGGGGATTTCTCTCGAGTGACTGCAGGGCCAATAGACCTCATCTAGGCTTGTGTCCAGAAGCCAGTGTTCCTCTCCAGGGGCGACAGGGATCTCGGGGTTGCATTCCAGACACACCCGGGGAGACAGGCCTCCATCTCGAGTGGAAGCAAAGAACCCCGCTCTGCTCTCGAGTCGCGACGGGTATCTCTTGGAGCTCACTGGGTGGACTAAAGCGAGTCAAGCCTCCTGAGGCGTTTGGAGAGAGGTCGCGAGATTGGTCTCTAGGCCATGCAGGAGACGAAGGCCCTCATCTCGCGATGCCGGGGGAGTCTTGGGGTTGTTCTCGAGCGGCGGCCCCAGTGTGCGCTTTCTCACGAGGTACGACGGCGAGGTCAGTGAGCCTCTCGTGGGGCGCCAGGGAAGTCGGGTCTCCATGCGAGTGGCGAGGGCGAGCGCCTCATTGCTCTCGAGCCATGGTAGGGTGCCGGGGACCAGCCCCGGCTGATCCAGGGTATTCGAAGGAGAGACGGCGTAGGCGAAGATCAGGAAACCACTGCTTAATTAAATGTTAATTAAGGATATAAAGAGTAATAGAATGAGGATAGCTCAGTGAGGAAATTCAGTGGAGAAAAGAGGCTGAATAATTCAGCCAGAAGGTAAGAGAAAGAACGACATGGTGAGACCAAGTTTCGGTGAACAAGGCCCGCACTTTATTTTTCAAAGTAGTTTTTATACCTTAAGTTATGCATAGAGGATAATGGGGGAAGGGGTCGAGTCTTGCAGCAAACCAGGCTTTCTTCCTGCAAACTTATCATATGCAAAAGCTTAGGTGATTTGCATCATCTTCTGGCCCGGAGGCCTGTTAACATTTTAAGACCTTTTCTTCAGAAAACTTATTTTTCTCTAAAGGTGGTTGGTCAGGAGCCACCCTCCAAAAAAGCATTAGATAAAGTTGCATTCCTACAGAGCAAAGGTGTGGTGGGCTATAACAAGAAAAAGAATTAACTCAAGGGTCCCAGGTTACAAACATTAAAGCTACTACTTACACCAATTATATTAATCAATACACTGCCAGGGACACAGCAGGTAAGGGATATGGAAACTTAGCAGCAAACAATGGCCCAACAAGTGAAAAACCATTCACCAATACAATTTCTAATCAATCTTGTAACTACTCAAAAGAATCTGTGTTTAGACAGTTTAGAACATCTCCTGCCTCTCACAGTTGGGAGGCTCTGAACAATCCCATGTGGCCGGAAAAACCTATTCAGGCAGGCTAGAGGATTTCCAAAGGAGTTTGTAGGTTAAACACTGTCACACCCAGGAATTATTAACTGGAACTGTAAGCTAACTCTTTTTTCAGAGAGAGGTAGTGGGGGAGAGCCCCCCGTAAAGTCAGAGGTTTAGGTGAAAGCACAAGCAGAAAGTAGGCAGACTCTGGTTTTGGGGGTATATGCTCGAGAATTTCCAGGGGGACTCCTGAAGCTCGATCCCGCCTTTGCGTATGCCGAGCCTCCTTCCTCATGACCTTTGTCATGGGCGGAGTTCCTCACTGGCTCCCAGCAGTGATAGAATTCCAGTGGAGCTATTCCAGATCCTGAAAGATGATGCTGTGGAAAGTGCTGCACTCAATATGCAATATGCAATATGCACTCAATATGCAATATGCCGGCTCACGGCAGTAGGGGAATCTGGCCTCGAGACGTGTTGAAGAAGGTCTCTCGAGGTCTTTCTCGGGTTGAGGCAGGACACCCTGGGGTCCCTCGACTTGTGCAGGTGACCTCAGGGGGCTTCTCATGGTGGCTCTGAGAAGTCAGGGAAACTGGAGGTGGGAGGGGCCTCTCGGCACTCCACTGGGTTTGGTGCATTGGAAGAGGGCCTCATCTCCAGTTGAGGCAGGAACCTCAGGGTTCCTCTGACTTCAGACTCCGATCGCAAGGTCCCTGCAGACTTGGGACAGGAGAGTCAGGCCTCGTCTTGGGTTGAGGCATGGAACTCCGCTTGCCTCTCGAGGTGTTCCCGGGGAGACAGGCCACTTGTCGAGCGGTATTTGGAACCTGGGGGTCTTTTCCCGACGATGCACGGGCGAGTCACTGCCCCTTCGTGTTGACTTCATTCACAGGGTGGAGTTCGAAGAGGTGTCCGGGCATCGGGTTCTTATCAAGAGGGGACCGGGAAATCGGGGTCCTTCGGAATGTGGAACCACCCACGAGGCCACGTCTGGAATGTCGTCGTGAGACCGGCCTCATCCTGAGGTGCGACCGGAAGGTCGGGAACCCCTTCCAGACAAAGCAGGGGAGTCGACCCTCCTGTCCAGATCAGGAGGGTAGAAGGGGCTCAGAGGAAGTGGTGCGGGAAAACCTCGGTGTTCCTCTTGAGGGAGACCGGGATGTCGGGGCACTTTGTGGGTCGCATCAAGGGTGCCAAGTACCGTTTCGACCTCCAATACCTAACGTGGGACTTCTCCTGAGACACTGTAGCGGGAAAGGGCTTCATCTTGCGATGACGGGGGAACCACGTGGATTTTCTCGAGTTGCAGCGGGATTCTCGAGTTACGACGGGGAATTCAGGATGCCTCTTGTGTTGGCCCAGGGAAGTCCAATCTTCCATTCGAGTTGCGAAGGAAAGCTGGGGATTGCTCTCGAGTGACTGCAGGGCCAATAGACCTCATCTAGGCTTGTGTCCAGAAGCCAATGTTCCTCTCCAGGGGCGAAAGGGATCTCGGGGTTGCATTCCAGACGCACCCGGGGAGACAGGCATCCATCTCGAGTGGAAGCAAAGAACCCCGCTCTGCTCTCGAGTCGCGACGGGTATCTCTTGGAGCTCACTGGGTGGACTAAAGGGAGTCAAGCCTCCTGAGGCGTTTGGAGAGAGGTCGAGAGACTGGTCTCTAGGCCATACAGGAGACGAAGGCCCTCAAGTCGCGATGACGGGGGAGGCTCGGGGTTGTTCTCGAGCGGCGGCCCCAGTGTGCGGTTTCTCGCGAGGTACGACGGCGAGGTCAGTGAGCCTCTCGTGGGGCGGCAAGGAAGTCGGGTCTCCATGCGAATGGCGAGGGGGAGCGCGTCTTTACTCTCAAGTCATAGTAGGGGAATCTGGCCTCGAGACGTGTTGAAGAAGGTCTCTCGAGGTCTTTCTCGGGTTGAGGCAGGACACCCTGGGGTCCCTCGACTTGTGCAGGTGACCTCAGGGGGCTTCTCATGGTGGCTCTGAGAAGTCAGGGAAACTGGAGGTGGGAGGGGCCTCTCGGCACTCCACTGGGTTTGGTGCATTGGAAGAGGGCCTCATCTCCAGTTGAGGCAGGAACCTCAGGGTTCCTCTGACTTCAGACTCCGATCGCAAGGTCCCTGCAGACTTGGGACAGGAGAGTCAGGCCTCGTCTTGGGTTGAGGCATGGAACTCCGCTTGCCTCTCGAGGTGTTCCCGGGGAGACAGGCCACTTGTCGAGCGGTATTTGGAACCTGGGGGTCTTTTCCCGACGATGCACGGGCGAGTCACTGCCCCTTCGTGTTGACTTCATTCACAGGGTGGAGTTCGAAGAGGTGTCCGGGCATCGGGTTCTTATCAAGAGGGGACCGGGAAATCGGGGTCCTTCGGAATGTGGAACCACCCACGAGGCCACGTCTGGAATGTCGTCGTGAGACCGGCCTCATCCTGAGGTGCGACCGGAAGGTCGGGAACCCCTTCCAGACAAAGCAGGGGAGTCGACCCTCCTGTCCAGATCAGGAGGGTAGAAGGGGCTCAGAGGAAGTGGTGCGGGAAAACCTCGGTGTTCCTCTTGAGGGAGACCGGGATGTCGGGGCACTTTGTGGGTCGCATCAAGGGTGCCAAGTACCGTTTCGACCTCCAATACCTAACGTGGGACTTCTCCTGAGACACTGTAGCGGGAAAGGGCTTCATCTTGCGATGACGGGGGAACCACGTGGATTTTCTCGAGTTGCAGCGGGATTCTCGAGTTACGACGGGGAATTCAGGATGCCTCTTGTGTTGGCCCAGGGAAGTCCAATCTTCCATTCGAGTTGCGAAGGAAAGCTGGGGATTGCTCTCGAGTGACTGCAGGGCCAATAGACCTCATCTAGGCTTGTGTCCAGAAGCCAATGTTCCTCTCCAGGGGCGAAAGGGATCTCGGGGTTGCATTCCAGACGCACCCGGGGAGACAGGCATCCATCTCGAGTGGAAGCAAAGAACCCCGCTCTGCTCTCGAGTCGCGACGGGTATCTCTTGGAGCTCACTGGGTGGACTAAAGGGAGTCAAGCCTCCTGAGGCGTTTGGAGAGAGGTCGAGAGACTGGTCTCTAGGCCATACAGGAGACGAAGGCCCTCAAGTCGCGATGACGGGGGAGGCTCGGGGTTGTTCTCGAGCGGCGGCCCCAGTGTGCGGTTTCTCGCGAGGTACGACGGCGAGGTCAGTGAGCCTCTCGTGGGGCGGCAAGGAAGTCGGGTCTCCATGCGAATGGCGAGGGGGAGCGCGTCTTTACTCTCAAGTCATAGTAGGGGAATCTGGCCTCGAGACGTGTTGAAGAAGGTCTCTCGAGGTCTTTCTCGGGTTGAGGCAGGACACCCTGGGGTCCCTCGACTTGTGCAGGTGACCTCAGGGGGCTTCTCATGGTGGCTCTGAGAAGTCAGGGAAACTGGAGGTGGGAGGGGCCTCTCGGCACTCCACTGGGTTTGGTGCATTGGAAGAGGGCCTCATCTCCAGTTGAGGCAGGAACCTCAGGGTTCCTCTGACTTCAGACTCCGATCGCAAGGTCCCTGCAGACTTGGGACAGGAGAGTCAGGCCTCGTCTTGGGTTGAGGCATGGAACTCCGCTTGCCTCTCGAGGTGTTCCCGGGGAGACAGGCCACTTGTCGAGCGGTATTTGGAACCTGGGGGTCTTTTCCCGACGATGCACGGGCGAGTCACTGCCCCTTCGTGTTGACTTCATTCACAGGGTGGAGTTCGAAGAGGTGTCCGGGCATCGGGTTCTTATCAAGAGGGGACCGGGAAATCGGGGTCCTTCGGAATGTGGAACCACCCACGAGGCCACGTCTGGAATGTCGTCGTGAGACCGGCCTCATCCTGAGGTGCGACCGGAAGGTCGGGAACCCCTTCCAGACAAAGCAGGGGAGTCGACCCTCCTGTCCAGATCAGGAGGGTAGAAGAGGCTCCGAGGAAGTGTTGCCGGAAAACTTCGGTGTTCCTCTCGAGGGAGACCGGGATGTCGGGGCACTTTGTGGGTCGCATCAAGGGTGACAAGTACCGTTTCGAACTCCAATTCCTAAAGTGGGACTTCTCCTGAGACGCTGTAGCGGCACAGGGCTACATCTTGCGATGACGGGGGAACCACGTGGTTTTTCTCGAGGTGTAGCAGGATTCTCGAATTACGACGGGGAATTCAGGATGCCTCTTGTGTAGGCCCAGGGAAGTCCAATCTTCCATTCGAGTTGCGAAGGAAAGCTGGGGATTTCTCTCGAGTGACTGCAGGGCCAATAGACCTCATCTAGGCTTGTGTCCAGAAGCCAGTGTTCCTCTCCAGGGGCGACAGGGATCTCGGGGTTGCATTCCAGACACACCCGGGGAGACAGGCCTCCATCTCGAGTGGAAGCAAAGAACCCCGCTCTGCTCTCGAGTCGCGACGGGTATCTCTTGGAGCTCACTGGGTGGACTAAAGCGAGTCAAGCCTCCTGAGGCGTTTGGAGAGAGGTCGCGAGATTGGTCTCTAGGCCATGCAGGAGACGAAGGCCCTCATCTCGCGATGCCGGGGGAGTCTTGGGGTTGTTCTCGAGCGGCGGCCCCAGTGTGCGCTTTCTCACGAGGTACGACGGCGAGGTCAGTGAGCCTCTCGTGGGGCGCCAGGGAAGTCGGGTCTCCATGCGAGTGGCGAGGGCGAGCGCCTCATTGCTCTCGAGCCATGGTAGGGTGCCGGGGACCAGCCCCGGCTGATCCAGGGTATTCGAAGGAGAGACGGCGTAGGCGAAGATCAGGAAACCACTGCTTAATTAAATGTTAATTAAGGATATAAAGAGTAATAGAATGAGGATAGCTCAGTGAGGAAATTCAGTGGAGAAAAGAGGCTGAATAATTCAGCCAGAAGGTAAGAGAAAGAACGACATGGTGAGACCAAGTTTCGGTGAACAAGGCCCGCACTTTATTTTTCAAAGTAGTTTTTATACCTTAAGTTATGCATAGAGGATAATGGGGGAAGGGGTCGAGTCTTGCAGCAAACCAGGCTTTCTTCCTGCAAACTTATCATATGCAAAAGCTTAGGTGATTTGCATCATCTTCTGGCCCGGAGGCCTGTTAACATTTTAAGACCTTTTCTTCAGAAAACTTATTTTTCTCTAAAGGTGGTTGGTCAGGAGCCACCCTCCAAAAAAGCATTAGATAAAGTTGCATTCCTACAGAGCAAAGGTGTGGTGGGCTATAACAAGAAAAAGAATTAACTCAAGGGTCCCAGGTTACAAACATTAAAGCTACTACTTACACCAATTATATTAATCAATACACTGCCAGGGACACAGCAGGTAAGGGATATGGAAACTTAGCAGCAAACAATGGCCCAACAAGTGAAAAACCATTCACCAATACAATTTCTAATCAATCTTGTAACTACTCAAAAGAATCTGTGTTTAGACAGTTTAGAACATCTCCTGCCTCTCACAGTTGGGAGGCTCTGAACAATCCCATGTGGCCGGAAAAACCTATTCAGGCAGGCTAGAGGATTTCCAAAGGAGTTTGTAGGTTAAACACTGTCACACCCAGGAATTATTAACTGGAACTGTAAGCTAACTCTTTTTTCAGAGAGAGGTAGTGGGGGAGAGCCCCCCGTAAAGTCAGAGGTTTAGGTGAAAGCACAAGCAGAAAGTAGGCAGACTCTGGTTTTGGGGGTATATGCTCGAGAATTTCCAGGGGGACTCCTGAAGCTCGATCCCGCCTTTGCGTATGCCGAGCCTCCTTCCTCATGACCTTTGTCATGGGCGGAGTTCCTCACTGGCTCCCAGCAGTGATAGAATTCCAGTGGAGCTATTCCAGATCCTGAAAGATGATGCTGTGGAAAGTGCTGCACTCAATATGCAATATGCAATATGCACTCAATATGCAATATGCCGGCTCACGGCAGTAGGGGAATCTGGCCTCGAGACGTGTTGAAGAAGGTCTCTCGAGGTCTTTCTCGGGTTGAGGCAGGACACCCTGGGGTCCCTCGACTTGTGCAGGTGACCTCAGGGGGCTTCTCATGGTGGCTCTGAGAAGTCAGGGAAACTGGAGGTGGGAGGGGCCTCTCGGCACTCCACTGGGTTTGGTGCATTGGAAGAGGGCCTCATCTCCAGTTGAGGCAGGAACCTCAGGGTTCCTCTGACTTCAGACTCCGATCGCAAGGTCCCTGCAGACTTGGGACAGGAGAGTCAGGCCTCGTCTTGGGTTGAGGCATGGAACTCCGCTTGCCTCTCGAGGTGTTCCCGGGGAGACAGGCCACTTGTCGAGCGGTATTTGGAACCTGGGGGTCTTTTCCCGACGATGCACGGGCGAGTCACTGCCCCTTCGTGTTGACTTCATTCACAGGGTGGAGTTCGAAGAGGTGTCCGGGCATCGGGTTCTTATCAAGAGGGGACCGGGAAATCGGGGTCCTTCGGAATGTGGAACCACCCACGAGGCCACGTCTGGAATGTCGTCGTGAGACCGGCCTCATCCTGAGGTGCGACCGGAAGGTCGGGAACCCCTTCCAGACAAAGCAGGGGAGTCGACCCTCCTGTCCAGATCAGGAGGGTAGAAGGGGCTCAGAGGAAGTGGTGCGGGAAAACCTCGGTGTTCCTCTTGAGGGAGACCGGGATGTCGGGGCACTTTGTGGGTCGCATCAAGGGTGCCAAGTACCGTTTCGACCTCCAATACCTAACGTGGGACTTCTCCTGAGACACTGTAGCGGGAAAGGGCTTCATCTTGCGATGACGGGGGAACCACGTGGATTTTCTCGAGTTGCAGCGGGATTCTCGAGTTACGACGGGGAATTCAGGATGCCTCTTGTGTTGGCCCAGGGAAGTCCAATCTTCCATTCGAGTTGCGAAGGAAAGCTGGGGATTGCTCTCGAGTGACTGCAGGGCCAATAGACCTCATCTAGGCTTGTGTCCAGAAGCCAATGTTCCTCTCCAGGGGCGAAAGGGATCTCGGGGTTGCATTCCAGACGCACCCGGGGAGACAGGCATCCATCTCGAGTGGAAGCAAAGAACCCCGCTCTGCTCTCGAGTCGCGACGGGTATCTCTTGGAGCTCACTGGGTGGACTAAAGGGAGTCAAGCCTCCTGAGGCGTTTGGAGAGAGGTCGAGAGACTGGTCTCTAGGCCATACAGGAGACGAAGGCCCTCAAGTCGCGATGACGGGGGAGGCTCGGGGTTGTTCTCGAGCGGCGGCCCCAGTGTGCGGTTTCTCGCGAGGTACGACGGCGAGGTCAGTGAGCCTCTCGTGGGGCGGCAAGGAAGTCGGGTCTCCATGCGAATGGCGAGGGGGAGCGCGTCTTTACTCTCAAGTCATAGTAGGGGAATCTGGCCTCGAGACGTGTTGAAGAAGGTCTCTCGAGGTCTTTCTCGGGTTGAGGCAGGACACCCTGGGGTCCCTCGACTTGTGCAGGTGACCTCAGGGGGCTTCTCATGGTGGCTCTGAGAAGTCAGGGAAACTGGAGGTGGGAGGGGCCTCTCGGCACTCCACTGGGTTTGGTGCATTGGAAGAGGGCCTCATCTCCAGTTGAGGCAGGAACCTCAGGGTTCCTCTGACTTCAGACTCCGATCGCAAGGTCCCTGCAGACTTGGGACAGGAGAGTCAGGCCTCGTCTTGGGTTGAGGCATGGAACTCCGCTTGCCTCTCGAGGTGTTCCCGGGGAGACAGGCCACTTGTCGAGCGGTATTTGGAACCTGGGGGTCTTTTCCCGACGATGCACGGGCGAGTCACTGCCCCTTCGTGTTGACTTCATTCACAGGGTGGAGTTCGAAGAGGTGTCCGGGCATCGGGTTCTTATCAAGAGGGGACCGGGAAATCGGGGTCCTTCGGAATGTGGAACCACCCACGAGGCCACGTCTGGAATGTCGTCGTGAGACCGGCCTCATCCTGAGGTGCGACCGGAAGGTCGGGAACCCCTTCCAGACAAAGCAGGGGAGTCGACCCTCCTGTCCAGATCAGGAGGGTAGAAGAGGCTCCGAGGAAGTGTTGCCGGAAAACTTCGGTGTTCCTCTCGAGGGAGACCGGGATGTCGGGGCACTTTGTGGGTCGCATCAAGGGTGACAAGTACCGTTTCGAACTCCAATTCCTAAAGTGGGACTTCTCCTGAGACGCTGTAGCGGCACAGGGCTACATCTTGCGATGACGGGGGAACCACGTGGTTTTTCTCGAGGTGTAGCAGGATTCTCGAATTACGACGGGGAATTCAGGATGCCTCTTGTGTAGGCCCAGGGAAGTCCAATCTTCCATTCGAGTTGCGAAGGAAAGCTGGGGATTTCTCTCGAGTGACTGCAGGGCCAATAGACCTCATCTAGGCTTGTGTCCAGAAGCCAGTGTTCCTCTCCAGGGGCGACAGGGATCTCGGGGTTGCATTCCAGACACACCCGGGGAGACAGGCCTCCATCTCGAGTGGAAGCAAAGAACCCCGCTCTGCTCTCGAGTCGCGACGGGTATCTCTTGGAGCTCACTGGGTGGACTAAAGCGAGTCAAGCCTCCTGAGGCGTTTGGAGAGAGGTCGCGAGATTGGTCTCTAGGCCATGCAGGAGACGAAGGCCCTCATCTCGCGATGCCGGGGGAGTCTTGGGGTTGTTCTCGAGCGGCGGCCCCAGTGTGCGCTTTCTCACGAGGTACGACGGCGAGGTCAGTGAGCCTCTCGTGGGGCGCCAGGGAAGTCGGGTCTCCATGCGAGTGGCGAGGGCGAGCGCCTCATTGCTCTCGAGCCATGGTAGGGTGCCGGGGACCAGCCCCGGCTGATCCAGGGTATTCGAAGGAGAGACGGCGTAGGCGAAGATCAGGAAACCACTGCTTAATTAAATGTTAATTAAGGATATAAAGAGTAATAGAATGAGGATAGCTCAGTGAGGAAATTCAGTGGAGAAAAGAGGCTGAATAATTCAGCCAGAAGGTAAGAGAAAGAACGACATGGTGAGACCAAGTTTCGGTGAACAAGGCCCGCACTTTATTTTTCAAAGTAGTTTTTATACCTTAAGTTATGCATAGAGGATAATGGGGGAAGGGGTCGAGTCTTGCAGCAAACCAGGCTTTCTTCCTGCAAACTTATCATATGCAAAAGCTTAGGTGATTTGCATCATCTTCTGGCCCGGAGGCCTGTTAACATTTTAAGACCTTTTCTTCAGAAAACTTATTTTTCTCTAAAGGTGGTTGGTCAGGAGCCACCCTCCAAAAAAGCATTAGATAAAGTTGCATTCCTACAGAGCAAAGGTGTGGTGGGCTATAACAAGAAAAAGAATTAACTCAAGGGTCCCAGGTTACAAACATTAAAGCTACTACTTACACCAATTATATTAATCAATACACTGCCAGGGACACAGCAGGTAAGGGATATGGAAACTTAGCAGCAAACAATGGCCCAACAAGTGAAAAACCATTCACCAATACAATTTCTAATCAATCTTGTAACTACTCAAAAGAATCTGTGTTTAGACAGTTTAGAACATCTCCTGCCTCTCACAGTTGGGAGGCTCTGAACAATCCCATGTGGCCGGAAAAACCTATTCAGGCAGGCTAGAGGATTTCCAAAGGAGTTTGTAGGTTAAACACTGTCACACCCAGGAATTATTAACTGGAACTGTAAGCTAACTCTTTTTTCAGAGAGAGGTAGTGGGGGAGAGCCCCCCGTAAAGTCAGAGGTTTAGGTGAAAGCACAAGCAGAAAGTAGGCAGACTCTGGTTTTGGGGGTATATGCTCGAGAATTTCCAGGGGGACTCCTGAAGCTCGATCCCGCCTTTGCGTATGCCGAGCCTCCTTCCTCATGACCTTTGTCATGGGCGGAGTTCCTCACTGGCTCCCAGCAGTGATAGAATTCCAGTGGAGCTATTCCAGATCCTGAAAGATGATGCTGTGGAAAGTGCTGCACTCAATATGCAATATGCAATATGCACTCAATATGCAATATGCCGGCTCACGGCAGTAGGGGAATCTGGCCTCGAGACGTGTTGAAGAAGGTCTCTCGAGGTCTTTCTCGGGTTGAGGCAGGACACCCTGGGGTCCCTCGACTTGTGCAGGTGACCTCAGGGGGCTTCTCATGGTGGCTCTGAGAAGTCAGGGAAACTGGAGGTGGGAGGGGCCTCTCGGCACTCCACTGGGTTTGGTGCATTGGAAGAGGGCCTCATCTCCAGTTGAGGCAGGAACCTCAGGGTTCCTCTGACTTCAGACTCCGATCGCAAGGTCCCTGCAGACTTGGGACAGGAGAGTCAGGCCTCGTCTTGGGTTGAGGCATGGAACTCCGCTTGCCTCTCGAGGTGTTCCCGGGGAGACAGGCCACTTGTCGAGCGGTATTTGGAACCTGGGGGTCTTTTCCCGACGATGCACGGGCGAGTCACTGCCCCTTCGTGTTGACTTCATTCACAGGGTGGAGTTCGAAGAGGTGTCCGGGCATCGGGTTCTTATCAAGAGGGGACCGGGAAATCGGGGTCCTTCGGAATGTGGAACCACCCACGAGGCCACGTCTGGAATGTCGTCGTGAGACCGGCCTCATCCTGAGGTGCGACCGGAAGGTCGGGAACCCCTTCCAGACAAAGCAGGGGAGTCGACCCTCCTGTCCAGATCAGGAGGGTAGAAGGGGCTCAGAGGAAGTGGTGCGGGAAAACCTCGGTGTTCCTCTTGAGGGAGACCGGGATGTCGGGGCACTTTGTGGGTCGCATCAAGGGTGCCAAGTACCGTTTCGACCTCCAATACCTAACGTGGGACTTCTCCTGAGACACTGTAGCGGGAAAGGGCTTCATCTTGCGATGACGGGGGAACCACGTGGATTTTCTCGAGTTGCAGCGGGATTCTCGAGTTACGACGGGGAATTCAGGATGCCTCTTGTGTTGGCCCAGGGAAGTCCAATCTTCCATTCGAGTTGCGAAGGAAAGCTGGGGATTGCTCTCGAGTGACTGCAGGGCCAATAGACCTCATCTAGGCTTGTGTCCAGAAGCCAATGTTCCTCTCCAGGGGCGAAAGGGATCTCGGGGTTGCATTCCAGACGCACCCGGGGAGACAGGCATCCATCTCGAGTGGAAGCAAAGAACCCCGCTCTGCTCTCGAGTCGCGACGGGTATCTCTTGGAGCTCACTGGGTGGACTAAAGGGAGTCAAGCCTCCTGAGGCGTTTGGAGAGAGGTCGAGAGACTGGTCTCTAGGCCATACAGGAGACGAAGGCCCTCAAGTCGCGATGACGGGGGAGGCTCGGGGTTGTTCTCGAGCGGCGGCCCCAGTGTGCGGTTTCTCGCGAGGTACGACGGCGAGGTCAGTGAGCCTCTCGTGGGGCGGCAAGGAAGTCGGGTCTCCATGCGAATGGCGAGGGGGAGCGCGTCTTTACTCTCAAGTCATAGTAGGGGAATCTGGCCTCGAGACGTGTTGAAGAAGGTCTCTCGAGGTCTTTCTCGGGTTGAGGCAGGACACCCTGGGGTCCCTCGACTTGTGCAGGTGACCTCAGGGGGCTTCTCATGGTGGCTCTGAGAAGTCAGGGAAACTGGAGGTGGGAGGGGCCTCTCGGCACTCCACTGGGTTTGGTGCATTGGAAGAGGGCCTCATCTCCAGTTGAGGCAGGAACCTCAGGGTTCCTCTGACTTCAGACTCCGATCGCAAGGTCCCTGCAGACTTGGGACAGGAGAGTCAGGCCTCGTCTTGGGTTGAGGCATGGAACTCCGCTTGCCTCTCGAGGTGTTCCCGGGGAGACAGGCCACTTGTCGAGCGGTATTTGGAACCTGGGGGTCTTTTCCCGACGATGCACGGGCGAGTCACTGCCCCTTCGTGTTGACTTCATTCACAGGGTGGAGTTCGAAGAGGTGTCCGGGCATCGGGTTCTTATCAAGAGGGGACCGGGAAATCGGGGTCCTTCGGAATGTGGAACCACCCACGAGGCCACGTCTGGAATGTCGTCGTGAGACCGGCCTCATCCTGAGGTGCGACCGGAAGGTCGGGAACCCCTTCCAGACAAAGCAGGGGAGTCGACCCTCCTGTCCAGATCAGGAGGGTAGAAGAGGCTCCGAGGAAGTGTTGCCGGAAAACTTCGGTGTTCCTCTCGAGGGAGACCGGGATGTCGGGGCACTTTGTGGGTCGCATCAAGGGTGACAAGTACCGTTTCGAACTCCAATTCCTAAAGTGGGACTTCTCCTGAGACGCTGTAGCGGCACAGGGCTACATCTTGCGATGACGGGGGAACCACGTGGTTTTTCTCGAGGTGTAGCAGGATTCTCGAATTACGACGGGGAATTCAGGATGCCTCTTGTGTAGGCCCAGGGAAGTCCAATCTTCCATTCGAGTTGCGAAGGAAAGCTGGGGATTTCTCTCGAGTGACTGCAGGGCCAATAGACCTCATCTAGGCTTGTGTCCAGAAGCCAGTGTTCCTCTCCAGGGGCGACAGGGATCTCGGGGTTGCATTCCAGACACACCCGGGGAGACAGGCCTCCATCTCGAGTGGAAGCAAAGAACCCCGCTCTGCTCTCGAGTCGCGACGGGTATCTCTTGGAGCTCACTGGGTGGACTAAAGCGAGTCAAGCCTCCTGAGGCGTTTGGAGAGAGGTCGCGAGATTGGTCTCTAGGCCATGCAGGAGACGAAGGCCCTCATCTCGCGATGCCGGGGGAGTCTTGGGGTTGTTCTCGAGCGGCGGCCCCAGTGTGCGCTTTCTCACGAGGTACGACGGCGAGGTCAGTGAGCCTCTCGTGGGGCGCCAGGGAAGTCGGGTCTCCATGCGAGTGGCGAGGGCGAGCGCCTCATTGCTCTCGAGCCATGGTAGGGTGCCGGGGACCAGCCCCGGCTGATCCAGGGTATTCGAAGGAGAGACGGCGTAGGCGAAGATCAGGAAACCACTGCTTAATTAAATGTTAATTAAGGATATAAAGAGTAATAGAATGAGGATAGCTCAGTGAGGAAATTCAGTGGAGAAAAGAGGCTGAATAATTCAGCCAGAAGGTAAGAGAAAGAACGACATGGTGAGACCAAGTTTCGGTGAACAAGGCCCGCACTTTATTTTTCAAAGTAGTTTTTATACCTTAAGTTATGCATAGAGGATAATGGGGGAAGGGGTCGAGTCTTGCAGCAAACCAGGCTTTCTTCCTGCAAACTTATCATATGCAAAAGCTTAGGTGATTTGCATCATCTTCTGGCCCGGAGGCCTGTTAACATTTTAAGACCTTTTCTTCAGAAAACTTATTTTTCTCTAAAGGTGGTTGGTCAGGAGCCACCCTCCAAAAAAGCATTAGATAAAGTTGCATTCCTACAGAGCAAAGGTGTGGTGGGCTATAACAAGAAAAAGAATTAACTCAAGGGTCCCAGGTTACAAACATTAAAGCTACTACTTACACCAATTATATTAATCAATACACTGCCAGGGACACAGCAGGTAAGGGATATGGAAACTTAGCAGCAAACAATGGCCCAACAAGTGAAAAACCATTCACCAATACAATTTCTAATCAATCTTGTAACTACTCAAAAGAATCTGTGTTTAGACAGTTTAGAACATCTCCTGCCTCTCACAGTTGGGAGGCTCTGAACAATCCCATGTGGCCGGAAAAACCTATTCAGGCAGGCTAGAGGATTTCCAAAGGAGTTTGTAGGTTAAACACTGTCACACCCAGGAATTATTAACTGGAACTGTAAGCTAACTCTTTTTTCAGAGAGAGGTAGTGGGGGAGAGCCCCCCGTAAAGTCAGAGGTTTAGGTGAAAGCACAAGCAGAAAGTAGGCAGACTCTGGTTTTGGGGGTATATGCTCGAGAATTTCCAGGGGGACTCCTGAAGCTCGATCCCGCCTTTGCGTATGCCGAGCCTCCTTCCTCATGACCTTTGTCATGGGCGGAGTTCCTCACTGGCTCCCAGCAGTGATAGAATTCCAGTGGAGCTATTCCAGATCCTGAAAGATGATGCTGTGGAAAGTGCTGCACTCAATATGCAATATGCAATATGCACTCAATATGCAATATGCCGGCTCACGGCAGTAGGGGAATCTGGCCTCGAGACGTGTTGAAGAAGGTCTCTCGAGGTCTTTCTCGGGTTGAGGCAGGACACCCTGGGGTCCCTCGACTTGTGCAGGTGACCTCAGGGGGCTTCTCATGGTGGCTCTGAGAAGTCAGGGAAACTGGAGGTGGGAGGGGCCTCTCGGCACTCCACTGGGTTTGGTGCATTGGAAGAGGGCCTCATCTCCAGTTGAGGCAGGAACCTCAGGGTTCCTCTGACTTCAGACTCCGATCGCAAGGTCCCTGCAGACTTGGGACAGGAGAGTCAGGCCTCGTCTTGGGTTGAGGCATGGAACTCCGCTTGCCTCTCGAGGTGTTCCCGGGGAGACAGGCCACTTGTCGAGCGGTATTTGGAACCTGGGGGTCTTTTCCCGACGATGCACGGGCGAGTCACTGCCCCTTCGTGTTGACTTCATTCACAGGGTGGAGTTCGAAGAGGTGTCCGGGCATCGGGTTCTTATCAAGAGGGGACCGGGAAATCGGGGTCCTTCGGAATGTGGAACCACCCACGAGGCCACGTCTGGAATGTCGTCGTGAGACCGGCCTCATCCTGAGGTGCGACCGGAAGGTCGGGAACCCCTTCCAGACAAAGCAGGGGAGTCGACCCTCCTGTCCAGATCAGGAGGGTAGAAGGGGCTCAGAGGAAGTGGTGCGGGAAAACCTCGGTGTTCCTCTTGAGGGAGACCGGGATGTCGGGGCACTTTGTGGGTCGCATCAAGGGTGCCAAGTACCGTTTCGACCTCCAATACCTAACGTGGGACTTCTCCTGAGACACTGTAGCGGGAAAGGGCTTCATCTTGCGATGACGGGGGAACCACGTGGATTTTCTCGAGTTGCAGCGGGATTCTCGAGTTACGACGGGGAATTCAGGATGCCTCTTGTGTTGGCCCAGGGAAGTCCAATCTTCCATTCGAGTTGCGAAGGAAAGCTGGGGATTGCTCTCGAGTGACTGCAGGGCCAATAGACCTCATCTAGGCTTGTGTCCAGAAGCCAATGTTCCTCTCCAGGGGCGAAAGGGATCTCGGGGTTGCATTCCAGACGCACCCGGGGAGACAGGCATCCATCTCGAGTGGAAGCAAAGAACCCCGCTCTGCTCTCGAGTCGCGACGGGTATCTCTTGGAGCTCACTGGGTGGACTAAAGGGAGTCAAGCCTCCTGAGGCGTTTGGAGAGAGGTCGAGAGACTGGTCTCTAGGCCATACAGGAGACGAAGGCCCTCAAGTCGCGATGACGGGGGAGGCTCGGGGTTGTTCTCGAGCGGCGGCCCCAGTGTGCGGTTTCTCGCGAGGTACGACGGCGAGGTCAGTGAGCCTCTCGTGGGGCGGCAAGGAAGTCGGGTCTCCATGCGAATGGCGAGGGGGAGCGCGTCTTTACTCTCAAGTCATAGTAGGGGAATCTGGCCTCGAGACGTGTTGAAGAAGGTCTCTCGAGGTCTTTCTCGGGTTGAGGCAGGACACCCTGGGGTCCCTCGACTTGTGCAGGTGACCTCAGGGGGCTTCTCATGGTGGCTCTGAGAAGTCAGGGAAACTGGAGGTGGGAGGGGCCTCTCGGCACTCCACTGGGTTTGGTGCATTGGAAGAGGGCCTCATCTCCAGTTGAGGCAGGAACCTCAGGGTTCCTCTGACTTCAGACTCCGATCGCAAGGTCCCTGCAGACTTGGGACAGGAGAGTCAGGCCTCGTCTTGGGTTGAGGCATGGAACTCCGCTTGCCTCTCGAGGTGTTCCCGGGGAGACAGGCCACTTGTCGAGCGGTATTTGGAACCTGGGGGTCTTTTCCCGACGATGCACGGGCGAGTCACTGCCCCTTCGTGTTGACTTCATTCACAGGGTGGAGTTCGAAGAGGTGTCCGGGCATCGGGTTCTTATCAAGAGGGGACCGGGAAATCGGGGTCCTTCGGAATGTGGAACCACCCACGAGGCCACGTCTGGAATGTCGTCGTGAGACCGGCCTCATCCTGAGGTGCGACCGGAAGGTCGGGAACCCCTTCCAGACAAAGCAGGGGAGTCGACCCTCCTGTCCAGATCAGGAGGGTAGAAGAGGCTCCGAGGAAGTGTTGCCGGAAAACTTCGGTGTTCCTCTCGAGGGAGACCGGGATGTCGGGGCACTTTGTGGGTCGCATCAAGGGTGACAAGTACCGTTTCGAACTCCAATTCCTAAAGTGGGACTTCTCCTGAGACGCTGTAGCGGCACAGGGCTACATCTTGCGATGACGGGGGAACCACGTGGTTTTTCTCGAGGTGTAGCAGGATTCTCGAATTACGACGGGGAATTCAGGATGCCTCTTGTGTAGGCCCAGGGAAGTCCAATCTTCCATTCGAGTTGCGAAGGAAAGCTGGGGATTTCTCTCGAGTGACTGCAGGGCCAATAGACCTCATCTAGGCTTGTGTCCAGAAGCCAGTGTTCCTCTCCAGGGGCGACAGGGATCTCGGGGTTGCATTCCAGACACACCCGGGGAGACAGGCCTCCATCTCGAGTGGAAGCAAAGAACCCCGCTCTGCTCTCGAGTCGCGACGGGTATCTCTTGGAGCTCACTGGGTGGACTAAAGCGAGTCAAGCCTCCTGAGGCGTTTGGAGAGAGGTCGCGAGATTGGTCTCTAGGCCATGCAGGAGACGAAGGCCCTCATCTCGCGATGCCGGGGGAGTCTTGGGGTTGTTCTCGAGCGGCGGCCCCAGTGTGCGCTTTCTCACGAGGTACGACGGCGAGGTCAGTGAGCCTCTCGTGGGGCGCCAGGGAAGTCGGGTCTCCATGCGAGTGGCGAGGGCGAGCGCCTCATTGCTCTCGAGCCATGGTAGGGTGCCGGGGACCAGCCCCGGCTGATCCAGGGTATTCGAAGGAGAGACGGCGTAGGCGAAGATCAGGAAACCACTGCTTAATTAAATGTTAATTAAGGATATAAAGAGTAATAGAATGAGGATAGCTCAGTGAGGAAATTCAGTGGAGAAAAGAGGCTGAATAATTCAGCCAGAAGGTAAGAGAAAGAACGACATGGTGAGACCAAGTTTCGGTGAACAAGGCCCGCACTTTATTTTTCAAAGTAGTTTTTATACCTTAAGTTATGCATAGAGGATAATGGGGGAAGGGGTCGAGTCTTGCAGCAAACCAGGCTTTCTTCCTGCAAACTTATCATATGCAAAAGCTTAGGTGATTTGCATCATCTTCTGGCCCGGAGGCCTGTTAACATTTTAAGACCTTTTCTTCAGAAAACTTATTTTTCTCTAAAGGTGGTTGGTCAGGAGCCACCCTCCAAAAAAGCATTAGATAAAGTTGCATTCCTACAGAGCAAAGGTGTGGTGGGCTATAACAAGAAAAAGAATTAACTCAAGGGTCCCAGGTTACAAACATTAAAGCTACTACTTACACCAATTATATTAATCAATACACTGCCAGGGACACAGCAGGTAAGGGATATGGAAACTTAGCAGCAAACAATGGCCCAACAAGTGAAAAACCATTCACCAATACAATTTCTAATCAATCTTGTAACTACTCAAAAGAATCTGTGTTTAGACAGTTTAGAACATCTCCTGCCTCTCACAGTTGGGAGGCTCTGAACAATCCCATGTGGCCGGAAAAACCTATTCAGGCAGGCTAGAGGATTTCCAAAGGAGTTTGTAGGTTAAACACTGTCACACCCAGGAATTATTAACTGGAACTGTAAGCTAACTCTTTTTTCAGAGAGAGGTAGTGGGGGAGAGCCCCCCGTAAAGTCAGAGGTTTAGGTGAAAGCACAAGCAGAAAGTAGGCAGACTCTGGTTTTGGGGGTATATGCTCGAGAATTTCCAGGGGGACTCCTGAAGCTCGATCCCGCCTTTGCGTATGCCGAGCCTCCTTCCTCATGACCTTTGTCATGGGCGGAGTTCCTCACTGGCTCCCAGCAGTGATAGAATTCCAGTGGAGCTATTCCAGATCCTGAAAGATGATGCTGTGGAAAGTGCTGCACTCAATATGCAATATGCAATATGCACTCAATATGCAATATGCCGGCTCACGGCAGTAGGGGAATCTGGCCTCGAGACGTGTTGAAGAAGGTCTCTCGAGGTCTTTCTCGGGTTGAGGCAGGACACCCTGGGGTCCCTCGACTTGTGCAGGTGACCTCAGGGGGCTTCTCATGGTGGCTCTGAGAAGTCAGGGAAACTGGAGGTGGGAGGGGCCTCTCGGCACTCCACTGGGTTTGGTGCATTGGAAGAGGGCCTCATCTCCAGTTGAGGCAGGAACCTCAGGGTTCCTCTGACTTCAGACTCCGATCGCAAGGTCCCTGCAGACTTGGGACAGGAGAGTCAGGCCTCGTCTTGGGTTGAGGCATGGAACTCCGCTTGCCTCTCGAGGTGTTCCCGGGGAGACAGGCCACTTGTCGAGCGGTATTTGGAACCTGGGGGTCTTTTCCCGACGATGCACGGGCGAGTCACTGCCCCTTCGTGTTGACTTCATTCACAGGGTGGAGTTCGAAGAGGTGTCCGGGCATCGGGTTCTTATCAAGAGGGGACCGGGAAATCGGGGTCCTTCGGAATGTGGAACCACCCACGAGGCCACGTCTGGAATGTCGTCGTGAGACCGGCCTCATCCTGAGGTGCGACCGGAAGGTCGGGAACCCCTTCCAGACAAAGCAGGGGAGTCGACCCTCCTGTCCAGATCAGGAGGGTAGAAGGGGCTCAGAGGAAGTGGTGCGGGAAAACCTCGGTGTTCCTCTTGAGGGAGACCGGGATGTCGGGGCACTTTGTGGGTCGCATCAAGGGTGCCAAGTACCGTTTCGACCTCCAATACCTAACGTGGGACTTCTCCTGAGACACTGTAGCGGGAAAGGGCTTCATCTTGCGATGACGGGGGAACCACGTGGATTTTCTCGAGTTGCAGCGGGATTCTCGAGTTACGACGGGGAATTCAGGATGCCTCTTGTGTTGGCCCAGGGAAGTCCAATCTTCCATTCGAGTTGCGAAGGAAAGCTGGGGATTGCTCTCGAGTGACTGCAGGGCCAATAGACCTCATCTAGGCTTGTGTCCAGAAGCCAATGTTCCTCTCCAGGGGCGAAAGGGATCTCGGGGTTGCATTCCAGACGCACCCGGGGAGACAGGCATCCATCTCGAGTGGAAGCAAAGAACCCCGCTCTGCTCTCGAGTCGCGACGGGTATCTCTTGGAGCTCACTGGGTGGACTAAAGGGAGTCAAGCCTCCTGAGGCGTTTGGAGAGAGGTCGAGAGACTGGTCTCTAGGCCATACAGGAGACGAAGGCCCTCAAGTCGCGATGACGGGGGAGGCTCGGGGTTGTTCTCGAGCGGCGGCCCCAGTGTGCGGTTTCTCGCGAGGTACGACGGCGAGGTCAGTGAGCCTCTCGTGGGGCGGCAAGGAAGTCGGGTCTCCATGCGAATGGCGAGGGGGAGCGCGTCTTTACTCTCAAGTCATAGTAGGGGAATCTGGCCTCGAGACGTGTTGAAGAAGGTCTCTCGAGGTCTTTCTCGGGTTGAGGCAGGACACCCTGGGGTCCCTCGACTTGTGCAGGTGACCTCAGGGGGCTTCTCATGGTGGCTCTGAGAAGTCAGGGAAACTGGAGGTGGGAGGGGCCTCTCGGCACTCCACTGGGTTTGGTGCATTGGAAGAGGGCCTCATCTCCAGTTGAGGCAGGAACCTCAGGGTTCCTCTGACTTCAGACTCCGATCGCAAGGTCCCTGCAGACTTGGGACAGGAGAGTCAGGCCTCGTCTTGGGTTGAGGCATGGAACTCCGCTTGCCTCTCGAGGTGTTCCCGGGGAGACAGGCCACTTGTCGAGCGGTATTTGGAACCTGGGGGTCTTTTCCCGACGATGCACGGGCGAGTCACTGCCCCTTCGTGTTGACTTCATTCACAGGGTGGAGTTCGAAGAGGTGTCCGGGCATCGGGTTCTTATCAAGAGGGGACCGGGAAATCGGGGTCCTTCGGAATGTGGAACCACCCACGAGGCCACGTCTGGAATGTCGTCGTGAGACCGGCCTCATCCTGAGGTGCGACCGGAAGGTCGGGAACCCCTTCCAGACAAAGCAGGGGAGTCGACCCTCCTGTCCAGATCAGGAGGGTAGAAGGGGCTCAGAGGAAGTGGTGCGGGAAAACCTCGGTGTTCCTCTTGAGGGAGACCGGGATGTCGGGGCACTTTGTGGGTCGCATCAAGGGTGCCAAGTACCGTTTCGACCTCCAATACCTAACGTGGGACTTCTCCTGAGACACTGTAGCGGGAAAGGGCTTCATCTTGCGATGACGGGGGAACCACGTGGATTTTCTCGAGTTGCAGCGGGATTCTCGAGTTACGACGGGGAATTCAGGATGCCTCTTGTGTTGGCCCAGGGAAGTCCAATCTTCCATTCGAGTTGCGAAGGAAAGCTGGGGATTGCTCTCGAGTGACTGCAGGGCCAATAGACCTCATCTAGGCTTGTGTCCAGAAGCCAATGTTCCTCTCCAGGGGCGAAAGGGATCTCGGGGTTGCATTCCAGACGCACCCGGGGAGACAGGCATCCATCTCGAGTGGAAGCAAAGAACCCCGCTCTGCTCTCGAGTCGCGACGGGTATCTCTTGGAGCTCACTGGGTGGACTAAAGGGAGTCAAGCCTCCTGAGGCGTTTGGAGAGAGGTCGAGAGACTGGTCTCTAGGCCATACAGGAGACGAAGGCCCTCAAGTCGCGATGACGGGGGAGGCTCGGGGTTGTTCTCGAGCGGCGGCCCCAGTGTGCGGTTTCTCGCGAGGTACGACGGCGAGGTCAGTGAGCCTCTCGTGGGGCGGCAAGGAAGTCGGGTCTCCATGCGAATGGCGAGGGGGAGCGCGTCTTTACTCTCAAGTCATAGTAGGGGAATCTGGCCTCGAGACGTGTTGAAGAAGGTCTCTCGAGGTCTTTCTCGGGTTGAGGCAGGACACCCTGGGGTCCCTCGACTTGTGCAGGTGACCTCAGGGGGCTTCTCATGGTGGCTCTGAGAAGTCAGGGAAACTGGAGGTGGGAGGGGCCTCTCGGCACTCCACTGGGTTTGGTGCATTGGAAGAGGGCCTCATCTCCAGTTGAGGCAGGAACCTCAGGGTTCCTCTGACTTCAGACTCCGATCGCAAGGTCCCTGCAGACTTGGGACAGGAGAGTCAGGCCTCGTCTTGGGTTGAGGCATGGAACTCCGCTTGCCTCTCGAGGTGTTCCCGGGGAGACAGGCCACTTGTCGAGCGGTATTTGGAACCTGGGGGTCTTTTCCCGACGATGCACGGGCGAGTCACTGCCCCTTCGTGTTGACTTCATTCACAGGGTGGAGTTCGAAGAGGTGTCCGGGCATCGGGTTCTTATCAAGAGGGGACCGGGAAATCGGGGTCCTTCGGAATGTGGAACCACCCACGAGGCCACGTCTGGAATGTCGTCGTGAGACCGGCCTCATCCTGAGGTGCGACCGGAAGGTCGGGAACCCCTTCCAGACAAAGCAGGGGAGTCGACCCTCCTGTCCAGATCAGGAGGGTAGAAGAGGCTCCGAGGAAGTGTTGCCGGAAAACTTCGGTGTTCCTCTCGAGGGAGACCGGGATGTCGGGGCACTTTGTGGGTCGCATCAAGGGTGACAAGTACCGTTTCGAACTCCAATTCCTAAAGTGGGACTTCTCCTGAGACGCTGTAGCGGCACAGGGCTACATCTTGCGATGACGGGGGAACCACGTGGTTTTTCTCGAGGTGTAGCAGGATTCTCGAATTACGACGGGGAATTCAGGATGCCTCTTGTGTTGGCCCAGGGAAGTCCAATCTTCCATTCGAGTTGCGAAGGAAAGCTGGGGATTGCTCTCGAGTGACTGCAGGGCCAATAGACCTCATCTAGGCTTGTGTCCAGAAGCCAGTGTTCCTCTCCAGGGGCGACAGGGATCTCGGGGTTGCATTCCAGACACACCCGGGGAGACAGGCCTCCATCTCGAGTGGAAGCAAAGAACCCCGCTCTGCTCTCGAGTCGCGACGGGTATCTCTTGGAGCTCACTGGGTGGACTAAAGGGAGTCAAGCCTCCTGAGGCGTTTGGAGAGAGGTCGCGAGATTGGTCTCTAGGCCATGCAGGAGACGAAGGCCCTCATCTCGCGATGACGGGGGAGTCTTGGGGTTGTTCTCGAGCGGCGGCCCCAGTGTGCGCTTTCTCACGAGGTACGACGGCGAGGTCAGTGAGCCTCTCGTGGGGCGCCAGGGAAGTCGGGTCTCCATGCGAGTGGCGAGGGCGAGCGCCTCATTGCTCTCGAGCCATGGTAGGGTGCCGGGGACCAGCCCCGGCTGATCCAGGGTATTCGAAGGAGAGACGGCGTAGGCGAAGATCAGGAAACCACTGCTTAATTAAATGTTAATTAAGGATATAAAGAGTAATAGAATGAGGATAGCTCAGTGAGGAAATTCAGTGGAGAAAAGAGGCTGAATAATTCAGCCAGAAGGTAAGAGAAAGAACGACATGGTGAGACCAAGTTTCGGTGAACAAGGCCCGCACTTTATTTTTCAAAGTAGTTTTTATACCTTAAGTTATGCATAGAGGATAATGGGGGAAGGGGTCGAGTCTTGCAGCAAACCAGGCTTTCTTCCTGCAAACTTATCATATGCAAAAGCTTAGGTGATTTGCATCATCTTCTGGCCCGGAGGCCTGTTAACATTTTAAGACCTTTTCTTCAGAAAACTTATTTTTCTCTAAAGGTGGTTGGTCAGGAGCCACCCTCCAAAAAAGCATTAGATAAAGTTGCATTCCTACAGAGCAAAGGTGTGGTGGGCTATAACAAGAAAAAGAATTAACTCAAGGGTCCCAGGTTACAAACATTAAAGCTACTACTTACACCAATTATATTAATCAATACACTGCCAGGGACACAGCAGGTAAGGGATATGGAAACTTAGCAGCAAACAATGGCCCAACAAGTGAAAAACCATTCACCAATACAATTTCTAATCAATCTTGTAACTACTCAAAAGAATCTGTGTTTAGACAGTTTAGAACATCTCCTGCCTCTCACAGTTGGGAGGCTCTGAACAATCCCATGTGGCCGGAAAAACCTATTCAGGCAGGCTAGAGGATTTCCAAAGGAGTTTGTAGGTTAAACACTGTCACACCCAGGAATTATTAACTGGAACTGTAAGCTAACTCTTTTTTCAGAGAGAGGTAGTGGGGGAGAGCCCCCCGTAAAGTCAGAGGTTTAGGTGAAAGCACAAGCAGAAAGTAGGCAGACTCTGGTTTTGGGGGTATATGCTCGAGAATTTCCAGGGGGACTCCTGAAGCTCGATCCCGCCTTTGCGTATGCCGAGCCTCCTTCCTCATGACCTTTGTCATGGGCGGAGTTCCTCACTGGCTCCCAGCAGTGATAGAATTCCAGTGGAGCTATTCCAGATCCTGAAAGATGATGCTGTGGAAAGTGCTGCACTCAATATGCAATATGCAATATGCACTCAATATGCAATATGCCGGCTCACGGCAGTAGGGGAATCTGGCCTCGAGACGTGTTGAAGAAGGTCTCTCGAGGTCTTTCTCGGGTTGAGGCAGGACACCCTGGGGTCCCTCGACTTGTGCAGGTGACCTCAGGGGGCTTCTCATGGTGGCTCTGAGAAGTCAGGGAAACTGGAGGTGGGAGGGGCCTCTCGGCACTCCACTGGGTTTGGTGCATTGGAAGAGGGCCTCATCTCCAGTTGAGGCAGGAACCTCAGGGTTCCTCTGACTTCAGACTCCGATCGCAAGGTCCCTGCAGACTTGGGACAGGAGAGTCAGGCCTCGTCTTGGGTTGAGGCATGGAACTCCGCTTGCCTCTCGAGGTGTTCCCGGGGAGACAGGCCACTTGTCGAGCGGTATTTGGAACCTGGGGGTCTTTTCCCGACGATGCACGGGCGAGTCACTGCCCCTTCGTGTTGACTTCATTCACAGGGTGGAGTTCGAAGAGGTGTCCGGGCATCGGGTTCTTATCAAGAGGGGACCGGGAAATCGGGGTCCTTCGGAATGTGGAACCACCCACGAGGCCACGTCTGGAATGTCGTCGTGAGACCGGCCTCATCCTGAGGTGCGACCGGAAGGTCGGGAACCCCTTCCAGACAAAGCAGGGGAGTCGACCCTCCTGTCCAGATCAGGAGGGTAGAAGGGGCTCAGAGGAAGTGGTGCGGGAAAACCTCGGTGTTCCTCTTGAGGGAGACCGGGATGTCGGGGCACTTTGTGGGTCGCATCAAGGGTGCCAAGTACCGTTTCGACCTCCAATACCTAACGTGGGACTTCTCCTGAGACACTGTAGCGGGAAAGGGCTTCATCTTGCGATGACGGGGGAACCACGTGGATTTTCTCGAGTTGCAGCGGGATTCTCGAGTTACGACGGGGAATTCAGGATGCCTCTTGTGTTGGCCCAGGGAAGTCCAATCTTCCATTCGAGTTGCGAAGGAAAGCTGGGGATTGCTCTCGAGTGACTGCAGGGCCAATAGACCTCATCTAGGCTTGTGTCCAGAAGCCAATGTTCCTCTCCAGGGGCGAAAGGGATCTCGGGGTTGCATTCCAGACGCACCCGGGGAGACAGGCATCCATCTCGAGTGGAAGCAAAGAACCCCGCTCTGCTCTCGAGTCGCGACGGGTATCTCTTGGAGCTCACTGGGTGGACTAAAGGGAGTCAAGCCTCCTGAGGCGTTTGGAGAGAGGTCGAGAGACTGGTCTCTAGGCCATACAGGAGACGAAGGCCCTCAAGTCGCGATGACGGGGGAGGCTCGGGGTTGTTCTCGAGCGGCGGCCCCAGTGTGCGGTTTCTCGCGAGGTACGACGGCGAGGTCAGTGAGCCTCTCGTGGGGCGGCAAGGAAGTCGGGTCTCCATGCGAATGGCGAGGGGGAGCGCGTCTTTACTCTCAAGTCATAGTAGGGGAATCTGGCCTCGAGACGTGTTGAAGAAGGTCTCTCGAGGTCTTTCTCGGGTTGAGGCAGGACACCCTGGGGTCCCTCGACTTGTGCAGGTGACCTCAGGGGGCTTCTCATGGTGGCTCTGAGAAGTCAGGGAAACTGGAGGTGGGAGGGGCCTCTCGGCACTCCACTGGGTTTGGTGCATTGGAAGAGGGCCTCATCTCCAGTTGAGGCAGGAACCTCAGGGTTCCTCTGACTTCAGACTCCGATCGCAAGGTCCCTGCAGACTTGGGACAGGAGAGTCAGGCCTCGTCTTGGGTTGAGGCATGGAACTCCGCTTGCCTCTCGAGGTGTTCCCGGGGAGACAGGCCACTTGTCGAGCGGTATTTGGAACCTGGGGGTCTTTTCCCGACGATGCACGGGCGAGTCACTGCCCCTTCGTGTTGACTTCATTCACAGGGTGGAGTTCGAAGAGGTGTCCGGGCATCGGGTTCTTATCAAGAGGGGACCGGGAAATCGGGGTCCTTCGGAATGTGGAACCACCCACGAGGCCACGTCTGGAATGTCGTCGTGAGACCGGCCTCATCCTGAGGTGCGACCGGAAGGTCGGGAACCCCTTCCAGACAAAGCAGGGGAGTCGACCCTCCTGTCCAGATCAGGAGGGTAGAAGAGGCTCCGAGGAAGTGTTGCCGGAAAACTTCGGTGTTCCTCTCGAGGGAGACCGGGATGTCGGGGCACTTTGTGGGTCGCATCAAGGGTGACAAGTACCGTTTCGAACTCCAATTCCTAAAGTGGGACTTCTCCTGAGACGCTGTAGCGGCACAGGGCTACATCTTGCGATGACGGGGGAACCACGTGGTTTTTCTCGAGGTGTAGCAGGATTCTCGAATTACGACGGGGAATTCAGGATGCCTCTTGTGTTGGCCCAGGGAAGTCCAATCTTCCATTCGAGTTGCGAAGGAAAGCTGGGGATTGCTCTCGAGTGACTGCAGGGCCAATAGACCTCATCTAGGCTTGTGTCCAGAAGCCAGTGTTCCTCTCCAGGGGCGACAGGGATCTCGGGGTTGCATTCCAGACACACCCGGGGAGACAGGCATCCATCTCGAGTGGAAGCAAAGAACCCCGCTCTGCTCTCGAGTCGCGACGGGTATCTCTTGGAGCTCACTGGGTGGACTAAAGGGAGTCAAGCCTCCTGAGGCGTTTGGAGAGAGGTCGCGAGATTGGTCTCTAGGCCATGCAGGAGACGAAGGCCCTCATCTCGCGATGACGGGGGAGTCTTGGGGTTGTTCTCGAGCGGCGGCCCCAGTGTGCGCTTTCTCACGAGGTACGACGGCGAGGTCAGTGAGCCTCTCGTGGGGCGCCAGGGAAGTCGGGTCTCCATGCGAGTGGCGAGGGCGAGCGCCGTCATTGCTCTCGAGCCATGGTAGGGTGCCGGGGACCAGCCCCGGCTGATCCAGGGTATTCGAAGGAGAGACGGCGTAGGCGAAGATCAGGAAACCACTGCTTAATTAAATGTTAATTAAGGATATAAAGAGTAATAGAATGAGGATAGCTCAGTGAGGAAATTCAGTGGAGAAAAGAGGCTGAATAATTCAGCCAGAAGGTAAGAGAAAGAACGACATGGTGAGACCAAGTTTCGGTGAACAAGGCCCGCACTTTATTTTTCAAAGTAGTTTTTATACCTTAAGTTATGCATAGAGGATAATGGGGGAAGGGGTCGAGTCTTGCAGCAAACCAGGCTTTCTTCCTGCAAACTTATCATATGCAAAAGCTTAGGTGATTTGCATCATCTTCTGGCCCGGAGGCCTGTTAACATTTTAAGACCTTTTCTTCAGAAAACTTATTTTTCTCTAAAGGTGGTTGGTCAGGAGCCACCCTCCAAAAAAGCATTAGATAAAGTTGCATTCCTACAGAGCAAAGGTGTGGTGGGCTATAACAAGAAAAAGAATTAACTCAAGGGTCCCAGGTTACAAACATTAAAGCTACTACTTACACCAATTATATTAATCAATACACTGCCAGGGACACAGCAGGTAAGGGATATGGAAACTTAGCAGCAAACAATGGCCCAACAAGTGAAAAACCATTCACCAATACAATTTCTAATCAATCTTGTAACTACTCAAAAGAATCTGTGTTTAGACAGTTTAGAACATCTCCTGCCTCTCACAGTTGGGAGGCTCTGAACAATCCCATGTGGCCGGAAAAACCTATTCAGGCAGGCTAGAGGATTTCCAAAGGAGTTTGTAGGTTAAACACTGTCACACCCAGGAATTATTAACTGGAACTGTAAGCTAACTCTTTTTTCAGAGAGAGGTAGTGGGGGAGAGCCCCCCGTAAAGTCAGAGGTTTAGGTGAAAGCACAAGCAGAAAGTAGGCAGACTCTGGTTTTGGGGGTATATGCTCGAGAATTTCCAGGGGGACTCCTGAAGCTCGATCCCGCCTTTGCGTATGCCGAGCCTCCTTCCTCATGACCTTTGTCATGGGCGGAGTTCCTCACTGGCTCCCAGCAGTGATAGAATTCCAGTGGAGCTATTCCAGATCCTGAAAGATGATGCTGTGGAAAGTGCTGCACTCAATATGCAATATGCAATATGCACTCAATATGCAATATGCCGGCTCACGGCAGTAGGGGAATCTGGCCTCGAGACGTGTTGAAGAAGGTCTCTCGAGGTCTTTCTCGGGTTGAGGCAGGACACCCTGGGGTCCCTCGACTTGTGCAGGTGACCTCAGGGGGCTTCTCATGGTGGCTCTGAGAAGTCAGGGAAACTGGAGGTGGGAGGGGCCTCTCGGCACTCCACTGGGTTTGGTGCATTGGAAGAGGGCCTCATCTCCAGTTGAGGCAGGAACCTCAGGGTTCCTCTGACTTCAGACTCCGATCGCAAGGTCCCTGCAGACTTGGGACAGGAGAGTCAGGCCTCGTCTTGGGTTGAGGCATGGAACTCCGCTTGCCTCTCGAGGTGTTCCCGGGGAGACAGGCCACTTGTCGAGCGGTATTTGGAACCTGGGGGTCTTTTCCCGACGATGCACGGGCGAGTCACTGCCCCTTCGTGTTGACTTCATTCACAGGGTGGAGTTCGAAGAGGTGTCCGGGCATCGGGTTCTTATCAAGAGGGGACCGGGAAATCGGGGTCCTTCGGAATGTGGAACCACCCACGAGGCCACGTCTGGAATGTCGTCGTGAGACCGGCCTCATCCTGAGGTGCGACCGGAAGGTCGGGAACCCCTTCCAGACAAAGCAGGGGAGTCGACCCTCCTGTCCAGATCAGGAGGGTAGAAGGGGCTCAGAGGAAGTGGTGCGGGAAAACCTCGGTGTTCCTCTTGAGGGAGACCGGGATGTCGGGGCACTTTGTGGGTCGCATCAAGGGTGCCAAGTACCGTTTCGACCTCCAATACCTAACGTGGGACTTCTCCTGAGACACTGTAGCGGGAAAGGGCTTCATCTTGCGATGACGGGGGAACCACGTGGATTTTCTCGAGTTGCAGCGGGATTCTCGAGTTACGACGGGGAATTCAGGATGCCTCTTGTGTTGGCCCAGGGAAGTCCAATCTTCCATTCGAGTTGCGAAGGAAAGCTGGGGATTGCTCTCGAGTGACTGCAGGGCCAATAGACCTCATCTAGGCTTGTGTCCAGAAGCCAATGTTCCTCTCCAGGGGCGAAAGGGATCTCGGGGTTGCATTCCAGACGCACCCGGGGAGACAGGCATCCATCTCGAGTGGAAGCAAAGAACCCCGCTCTGCTCTCGAGTCGCGACGGGTATCTCTTGGAGCTCACTGGGTGGACTAAAGGGAGTCAAGCCTCCTGAGGCGTTTGGAGAGAGGTCGAGAGACTGGTCTCTAGGCCATACAGGAGACGAAGGCCCTCAAGTCGCGATGACGGGGGAGGCTCGGGGTTGTTCTCGAGCGGCGGCCCCAGTGTGCGGTTTCTCGCGAGGTACGACGGCGAGGTCAGTGAGCCTCTCGTGGGGCGGCAAGGAAGTCGGGTCTCCATGCGAATGGCGAGGGGGAGCGCGTCTTTACTCTCAAGTCATAGTAGGGGAATCTGGCCTCGAGACGTGTTGAAGAAGGTCTCTCGAGGTCTTTCTCGGGTTGAGGCAGGACACCCTGGGGTCCCTCGACTTGTGCAGGTGACCTCAGGGGGCTTCTCATGGTGGCTCTGAGAAGTCAGGGAAACTGGAGGTGGGAGGGGCCTCTCGGCACTCCACTGGGTTTGGTGCATTGGAAGAGGGCCTCATCTCCAGTTGAGGCAGGAACCTCAGGGTTCCTCTGACTTCAGACTCCGATCGCAAGGTCCCTGCAGACTTGGGACAGGAGAGTCAGGCCTCGTCTTGGGTTGAGGCATGGAACTCCGCTTGCCTCTCGAGGTGTTCCCGGGGAGACAGGCCACTTGTCGAGCGGTATTTGGAACCTGGGGGTCTTTTCCCGACGATGCACGGGCGAGTCACTGCCCCTTCGTGTTGACTTCATTCACAGGGTGGAGTTCGAAGAGGTGTCCGGGCATCGGGTTCTTATCAAGAGGGGACCGGGAAATCGGGGTCCTTCGGAATGTGGAACCACCCACGAGGCCACGTCTGGAATGTCGTCGTGAGACCGGCCTCATCCTGAGGTGCGACCGGAAGGTCGGGAACCCCTTCCAGACAAAGCAGGGGAGTCGACCCTCCTGTCCAGATCAGGAGGGTAGAAGAGGCTCCGAGGAAGTGTTGCCGGAAAACTTCGGTGTTCCTCTCGAGGGAGACCGGGATGTCGGGGCACTTTGTGGGTCGCATCAAGGGTGACAAGTACCGTTTCGAACTCCAATTCCTAAAGTGGGACTTCTCCTGAGACGCTGTAGCGGCACAGGGCTACATCTTGCGATGACGGGGGAACCACGTGGTTTTTCTCGAGGTGTAGCAGGATTCTCGAATTACGACGGGGAATTCAGGATGCCTCTTGTGTTGGCCCAGGGAAGTCCAATCTTCCATTCGAGTTGCGAAGGAAAGCTGGGGATTGCTCTCGAGTGACTGCAGGGCCAATAGACCTCATCTAGGCTTGTGTCCAGAAGCCAGTGTTCCTCTCCAGGGGCGACAGGGATCTCGGGGTTGCATTCCAGACACACCCGGGGAGACAGGCATCCATCTCGAGTGGAAGCAAAGAACCCCGCTCTGCTCTCGAGTCGCGACGGGTATCTCTTGGAGCTCACTGGGTGGACTAAAGGGAGTCAAGCCTCCTGAGGCGTTTGGAGAGAGGTCGCGAGATTGGTCTCTAGGCCATGCAGGAGACGAAGGCCCTCATCTCGCGATGACGGGGGAGTCTTGGGGTTGTTCTCGAGCGGCGGCCCCAGTGTGCGCTTTCTCACGAGGTACGACGGCGAGGTCAGTGAGCCTCTCGTGGGGCGCCAGGGAAGTCGGGTCTCCATGCGAGTGGCGAGGGCGAGCGCGTCATTGCTCTCGAGCCATGGTAGGGTGCCGGGGACCAGCCCCGGCTGATCCAGGGTATTCGAAGGAGAGACGGCGTAGGCGAAGATCAGGAAACCACTGCTTAATTAAATGTTAATTAAGGATATAAAGAGTAATAGAATGAGGATAGCTCAGTGAGGAAATTCAGTGGAGAAAAGAGGCTGAATAATTCAGCCAGAAGGTAAGAGAAAGAACGACATGGTGAGACCAAGTTTCGGTGAACAAGGCCCGCACTTTATTTTTCAAAGTAGTTTTTATACCTTAAGTTATGCATAGAGGATAATGGGGGAAGGGGTCGAGTCTTGCAGCAAACCAGGCTTTCTTCCTGCAAACTTATCATATGCAAAAGCTTAGGTGATTTGCATCATCTTCTGGCCCGGAGGCCTGTTAACATTTTAAGACCTTTTCTTCAGAAAACTTATTTTTCTCTAAAGGTGGTTGGTCAGGAGCCACCCTCCAAAAAAGCATTAGATAAAGTTGCATTCCTACAGAGCAAAGGTGTGGTGGGCTATAACAAGAAAAAGAATTAACTCAAGGGTCCCAGGTTACAAACATTAAAGCTACTACTTACACCAATTATATTAATCAATACACTGCCAGGGACACAGCAGGTAAGGGATATGGAAACTTAGCAGCAAACAATGGCCCAACAAGTGAAAAACCATTCACCAATACAATTTCTAATCAATCTTGTAACTACTCAAAAGAATCTGTGTTTAGACAGTTTAGAACATCTCCTGCCTCTCACAGTTGGGAGGCTCTGAACAATCCCATGTGGCCGGAAAAACCTATTCAGGCAGGCTAGAGGATTTCCAAAGGAGTTTGTAGGTTAAACACTGTCACACCCAGGAATTATTAACTGGAACTGTAAGCTAACTCTTTTTTCAGAGAGAGGTAGTGGGGGAGAGCCCCCCGTAAAGTCAGAGGTTTAGGTGAAAGCACAAGCAGAAAGTAGGCAGACTCTGGTTTTGGGGGTATATGCTCGAGAATTTCCAGGGGGACTCCTGAAGCTCGATCCCGCCTTTGCGTATGCCGAGCCTCCTTCCTCATGACCTTTGTCATGGGCGGAGTTCCTCACTGGCTCCCAGCAGTGATAGAATTCCAGTGGAGCTATTCCAGATCCTGAAAGATGATGCTGTGGAAAGTGCTGCACTCAATATGCAATATGCAATATGCACTCAATATGCAATATGCCGGCTCACGGCAGTAGGGGAATCTGGCCTCGAGACGTGTTGAAGAAGGTCTCTCGAGGTCTTTCTCGGGTTGAGGCAGGACACCCTGGGGTCCCTCGACTTGTGCAGGTGACCTCAGGGGGCTTCTCATGGTGGCTCTGAGAAGTCAGGGAAACTGGAGGTGGGAGGGGCCTCTCGGCACTCCACTGGGTTTGGTGCATTGGAAGAGGGCCTCATCTCCAGTTGAGGCAGGAACCTCAGGGTTCCTCTGACTTCAGACTCCGATCGCAAGGTCCCTGCAGACTTGGGACAGGAGAGTCAGGCCTCGTCTTGGGTTGAGGCATGGAACTCCGCTTGCCTCTCGAGGTGTTCCCGGGGAGACAGGCCACTTGTCGAGCGGTATTTGGAACCTGGGGGTCTTTTCCCGACGATGCACGGGCGAGTCACTGCCCCTTCGTGTTGACTTCATTCACAGGGTGGAGTTCGAAGAGGTGTCCGGGCATCGGGTTCTTATCAAGAGGGGACCGGGAAATCGGGGTCCTTCGGAATGTGGAACCACCCACGAGGCCACGTCTGGAATGTCGTCGTGAGACCGGCCTCATCCTGAGGTGCGACCGGAAGGTCGGGAACCCCTTCCAGACAAAGCAGGGGAGTCGACCCTCCTGTCCAGATCAGGAGGGTAGAAGGGGCTCAGAGGAAGTGGTGCGGGAAAACCTCGGTGTTCCTCTTGAGGGAGACCGGGATGTCGGGGCACTTTGTGGGTCGCATCAAGGGTGCCAAGTACCGTTTCGACCTCCAATACCTAACGTGGGACTTCTCCTGAGACACTGTAGCGGGAAAGGGCTTCATCTTGCGATGACGGGGGAACCACGTGGATTTTCTCGAGTTGCAGCGGGATTCTCGAGTTACGACGGGGAATTCAGGATGCCTCTTGTGTTGGCCCAGGGAAGTCCAATCTTCCATTCGAGTTGCGAAGGAAAGCTGGGGATTGCTCTCGAGTGACTGCAGGGCCAATAGACCTCATCTAGGCTTGTGTCCAGAAGCCAATGTTCCTCTCCAGGGGCGAAAGGGATCTCGGGGTTGCATTCCAGACGCACCCGGGGAGACAGGCATCCATCTCGAGTGGAAGCAAAGAACTCCGCTCTGCTCTCGAGTCGCGACGGGTATCTCTTGGAGCTCACTGGGTGGACTAAAGGGAGTCAAGCCTCCTGAGGCGTTTGGAGAGAGGTCGAGAGACTGGTCTCTAGGCCATACAGGAGACGAAGGCCCTCAAGTCGCGATGACGGGGGAGGCTCGGGGTTGTTCTCGAGCGGCGGCCCCAGTGTGCGGTTTCTCGCGAGGTACGACGGCGAGGTCAGTGAGCCTCTCGTGGGGCGGCAAGGAAGTCGGGTCTCCATGCGAATGGCGAGGGGGAGCGCGTCTTTACTCTCAAGTCATAGTAGGGGAATCTGGCCTCGAGACGTGTTGAAGAAGGTCTCTCGAGGTCTTTCTCGGGTTGAGGCAGGACACCCTGGGGTCCCTCGACTTGTGCAGGTGACCTCAGGGGGCTTCTCATGGTGGCTCTGAGAAGTCAGGGAAACTGGAGGTGGGAGGGGCCTCTCGGCACTCCACTGGGTTTGGTGCATTGGAAGAGGGCCTCATCTCCAGTTGAGGCAGGAACCTCAGGGTTCCTCTGACTTCAGACTCCGATCGCAAGGTCCCTGCAGACTTGGGACAGGAGAGTCAGGCCTCGTCTTGGGTTGAGGCATGGAACTCCGCTTGCCTCTCGAGGTGTTCCCGGGGAGACAGGCCACTTGTCGAGCGGTATTTGGAACCTGGGGGTCTTTTCCCGACGATGCACGGGCGAGTCACTGCCCCTTCGTGTTGACTTCATTCACAGGGTGGAGTTCGAAGAGGTGTCCGGGCATCGGGTTCTTATCAAGAGGGGACCGGGAAATCGGGGTCCTTCGGAATGTGGAACCACCCACGAGGCCACGTCTGGAATGTCGTCGTGAGACCGGCCTCATCCTGAGGTGCGACCGGAAGGTCGGGAACCCCTTCCAGACAAAGCAGGGGAGTCGACCCTCCTGTCCAGATCAGGAGGGTAGAAGAGGCTCCGAGGAAGTGTTGCCGGAAAACTTCGGTGTTCCTCTCGAGGGAGACCGGGATGTCGGGGCACTTTGTGGGTCGCATCAAGGGTGACAAGTACCGTTTCGAACTCCAATTCCTAAAGTGGGACTTCTCCTGAGACGCTGTAGCGGCACAGGGCTACATCTTGCGATGACGGGGGAACCACGTGGTTTTTCTCGAGGTGTAGCAGGATTCTCGAATTACGACGGGGAATTCAGGATGCCTCTTGTGTTGGCCCAGGGAAGTCCAATCTTCCATTCGAGTTGCGAAGGAAAGCTGGGGATTGCTCTCGAGTGACTGCAGGGCCAATAGACCTCATCTAGGCTTGTGTCCAGAAGCCAGTGTTCCTCTCCAGGGGCGACAGGGATCTCGGGGTTGCATTCCAGACACACCCGGGGAGACAGGCATCCATCTCGAGTGGAAGCAAAGAACCCCGCTCTGCTCTCGAGTCGCGACGGGTATCTCTTGGAGCTCACTGGGTGGACTAAAGGGAGTCAAGCCTCCTGAGGCGTTTGGAGAGAGGTCGCGAGATTGGTCTCTAGGCCATGCAGGAGACGAAGGCCCTCATCTCGCGATGACGGGGGAGTCTTGGGGTTGTTCTCGAGCGGCGGCCCCAGTGTGCGCTTTCTCACGAGGTACGACGGCGAGGTCAGTGAGCCTCTCGTGGGGCGCCAGGGAAGTCGGGTCTCCATGCGAGTGGCGAGGGCGAGCGCGTCATTGCTCTCGAGCCATGGTAGGGTGCCGGGGACCAGCCCCGGCTGATCCAGGGTATTCGAAGGAGAGACGGCGTAGGCGAAGATCAGGAAACCACTGCTTAATTAAATGTTAATTAAGGATATAAAGAGTAATAGAATGAGGATAGCTCAGTGAGGAAATTCAGTGGAGAAAAGAGGCTGAATAATTCAGCCAGAAGGTAAGAGAAAGAACGACATGGTGAGACCAAGTTTCGGTGAACAAGGCCCGCACTTTATTTTTCAAAGTAGTTTTTATACCTTAAGTTATGCATAGAGGATAATGGGGGAAGGGGTCGAGTCTTGCAGCAAACCAGGCTTTCTTCCTGCAAACTTATCATATGCAAAAGCTTAGGTGATTTGCATCATCTTCTGGCCCGGAGGCCTGTTAACATTTTAAGACCTTTTCTTCAGAAAACTTATTTTTCTCTAAAGGTGGTTGGTCAGGAGCCACCCTCCAAAAAAGCATTAGATAAAGTTGCATTCCTACAGAGCAAAGGTGTGGTGGGCTATAACAAGAAAAAGAATTAACTCAAGGGTCCCAGGTTACAAACATTAAAGCTACTACTTACACCAATTATATTAATCAATACACTGCCAGGGACACAGCAGGTAAGGGATATGGAAACTTAGCAGCAAACAATGGCCCAACAAGTGAAAAACCATTCACCAATACAATTTCTAATCAATCTTGTAACTACTCAAAAGAATCTGTGTTTAGACAGTTTAGAACATCTCCTGCCTCTCACAGTTGGGAGGCTCTGAACAATCCCATGTGGCCGGAAAAACCTATTCAGGCAGGCTAGAGGATTTCCAAAGGAGTTTGTAGGTTAAACACTGTCACACCCAGGAATTATTAACTGGAACTGTAAGCTAACTCTTTTTTCAGAGAGAGGTAGTGGGGGAGAGCCCCCCGTAAAGTCAGAGGTTTAGGTGAAAGCACAAGCAGAAAGTAGGCAGACTCTGGTTTTGGGGGTATATGCTCGAGAATTTCCAGGGGGACTCCTGAAGCTCGATCCCGCCTTTGCGTATGCCGAGCCTCCTTCCTCATGACCTTTGTCATGGGCGGAGTTCCTCACTGGCTCCCAGCAGTGATAGAATTCCAGTGGAGCTATTCCAGATCCTGAAAGATGATGCTGTGGAAAGTGCTGCACTCAATATGCAATATGCAATATGCACTCAATATGCAATATGCCGGCTCACGGCAGTAGGGGAATCTGGCCTCGAGACGTGTTGAAGAAGGTCTCTCGAGGTCTTTCTCGGGTTGAGGCAGGACACCCTGGGGTCCCTCGACTTGTGCAGGTGACCTCAGGGGGCTTCTCATGGTGGCTCTGAGAAGTCAGGGAAACTGGAGGTGGGAGGGGCCTCTCGGCACTCCACTGGGTTTGGTGCATTGGAAGAGGGCCTCATCTCCAGTTGAGGCAGGAACCTCAGGGTTCCTCTGACTTCAGACTCCGATCGCAAGGTCCCTGCAGACTTGGGACAGGAGAGTCAGGCCTCGTCTTGGGTTGAGGCATGGAACTCCGCTTGCCTCTCGAGGTGTTCCCGGGGAGACAGGCCACTTGTCGAGCGGTATTTGGAACCTGGGGGTCTTTTCCCGACGATGCACGGGCGAGTCACTGCCCCTTCGTGTTGACTTCATTCACAGGGTGGAGTTCGAAGAGGTGTCCGGGCATCGGGTTCTTATCAAGAGGGGACCGGGAAATCGGGGTCCTTCGGAATGTGGAACCACCCACGAGGCCACGTCTGGAATGTCGTCGTGAGACCGGCCTCATCCTGAGGTGCGACCGGAAGGTCGGGAACCCCTTCCAGACAAAGCAGGGGAGTCGACCCTCCTGTCCAGATCAGGAGGGTAGAAGGGGCTCAGAGGAAGTGGTGCGGGAAAACCTCGGTGTTCCTCTTGAGGGAGACCGGGATGTCGGGGCACTTTGTGGGTCGCATCAAGGGTGCCAAGTACCGTTTCGACCTCCAATACCTAACGTGGGACTTCTCCTGAGACACTGTAGCGGGAAAGGGCTTCATCTTGCGATGACGGGGGAACCACGTGGATTTTCTCGAGTTGCAGCGGGATTCTCGAGTTACGACGGGGAATTCAGGATGCCTCTTGTGTTGGCCCAGGGAAGTCCAATCTTCCATTCGAGTTGCGAAGGAAAGCTGGGGATTGCTCTCGAGTGACTGCAGGGCCAATAGACCTCATCTAGGCTTGTGTCCAGAAGCCAATGTTCCTCTCCAGGGGCGAAAGGGATCTCGGGGTTGCATTCCAGACGCACCCGGGGAGACAGGCATCCATCTCGAGTGGAAGCAAAGAACCCCGCTCTGCTCTCGAGTCGCGACGGGTATCTCTTGGAGCTCACTGGGTGGACTAAAGGGAGTCAAGCCTCCTGAGGCGTTTGGAGAGAGGTCGAGAGACTGGTCTCTAGGCCATACAGGAGACGAAGGCCCTCAAGTCGCGATGACGGGGGAGGCTCGGGGTTGTTCTCGAGCGGCGGCCCCAGTGTGCGGTTTCTCGCGAGGTACGACGGCGAGGTCAGTGAGCCTCTCGTGGGGCGGCAAGGAAGTCGGGTCTCCATGCGAATGGCGAGGGGGAGCGCGTCTTTACTCTCAAGTCATAGTAGGGGAATCTGGCCTCGAGACGTGTTGAAGAAGGTCTCTCGAGGTCTTTCTCGGGTTGAGGCAGGACACCCTGGGGTCCCTCGACTTGTGCAGGTGACCTCAGGGGGCTTCTCATGGTGGCTCTGAGAAGTCAGGGAAACTGGAGGTGGGAGGGGCCTCTCGGCACTCCACTGGGTTTGGTGCATTGGAAGAGGGCCTCATCTCCAGTTGAGGCAGGAACCTCAGGGTTCCTCTGACTTCAGACTCCGATCGCAAGGTCCCTGCAGACTTGGGACAGGAGAGTCAGGCCTCGTCTTGGGTTGAGGCATGGAACTCCGCTTGCCTCTCGAGGTGTTCCCGGGGAGACAGGCCACTTGTCGAGCGGTATTTGGAACCTGGGGGTCTTTTCCCGACGATGCACGGGCGAGTCACTGCCCCTTCGTGTTGACTTCATTCACAGGGTGGAGTTCGAAGAGGTGTCCGGGCATCGGGTTCTTATCAAGAGGGGACCGGGAAATCGGGGTCCTTCGGAATGTGGAACCACCCACGAGGCCACGTCTGGAATGTCGTCGTGAGACCGGCCTCATCCTGAGGTGCGACCGGAAGGTCGGGAACCCCTTCCAGACAAAGCAGGGGAGTCGACCCTCCTGTCCAGATCAGGAGGGTAGAAGAGGCTCCGAGGAAGTGTTGCCGGAAAACTTCGGTGTTCCTCTCGAGGGAGACCGGGATGTCGGGGCACTTTGTGGGTCGCATCAAGGGTGACAAGTACCGTTTCGAACTCCAATTCCTAAAGTGGGACTTCTCCTGAGACGCTGTAGCGGCACAGGGCTACATCTTGCGATGACGGGGGAACCACGTGGTTTTTCTCGAGGTGTAGCAGGATTCTCGAATTACGACGGGGAATTCAGGATGCCTCTTGTGTTGGCCCAGGGAAGTCCAATCTTCCATTCGAGTTGCGAAGGAAAGCTGGGGATTGCTCTCGAGTGACTGCAGGGCCAATAGACCTCATCTAGGCTTGTGTCCAGAAGCCAGTGTTCCTCTCCAGGGGCGACAGGGATCTCGGGGTTGCATTCCAGACACACCCGGGGAGACAGGCATCCATCTCGAGTGGAAGCAAAGAACCCCGCTCTGCTCTCGAGTCGCGACGGGTATCTCTTGGAGCTCACTGGGTGGACTAAAGGGAGTCAAGCCTCCTGAGGCGTTTGGAGAGAGGTCGCGAGATTGGTCTCTAGGCCATGCAGGAGACGAAGGCCCTCATCTCGCGATGACGGGGGAGTCTTGGGGTTGTTCTCGAGCGGCGGCCCCAGTGTGCGCTTTCTCACGAGGTACGACGGCGAGGTCAGTGAGCCTCTCGTGGGGCGCCAGGGAAGTCGGGTCTCCATGCGAGTGGCGAGGGCGAGCGCGTCATTGCTCTCGAGCCATGGTAGGGTGCCGGGGACCAGCCCCGGCTGATCCAGGGTATTCGAAGGAGAGACGGCGTAGGCGAAGATCAGGAAACCACTGCTTAATTAAATGTTAATTAAGGATATAAAGAGTAATAGAATGAGGATAGCTCAGTGAGGAAATTCAGTGGAGAAAAGAGGCTGAATAATTCAGCCAGAAGGTAAGAGAAAGAACGACATGGTGAGACCAAGTTTCGGTGAACAAGGCCCGCACTTTATTTTTCAAAGTAGTTTTTATACCTTAAGTTATGCATAGAGGATAATGGGGGAAGGGGTCGAGTCTTGCAGCAAACCAGGCTTTCTTCCTGCAAACTTATCATATGCAAAAGCTTAGGTGATTTGCATCATCTTCTGGCCCGGAGGCCTGTTAACATTTTAAGACCTTTTCTTCAGAAAACTTATTTTTCTCTAAAGGTGGTTGGTCAGGAGCCACCCTCCAAAAAAGCATTAGATAAAGTTGCATTCCTACAGAGCAAAGGTGTGGTGGGCTATAACAAGAAAAAGAATTAACTCAAGGGTCCCAGGTTACAAACATTAAAGCTACTACTTACACCAATTATATTAATCAATACACTGCCAGGGACACAGCAGGTAAGGGATATGGAAACTTAGCAGCAAACAATGGCCCAACAAGTGAAAAACCATTCACCAATACAATTTCTAATCAATCTTGTAACTACTCAAAAGAATCTGTGTTTAGACAGTTTAGAACATCTCCTGCCTCTCACAGTTGGGAGGCTCTGAACAATCCCATGTGGCCGGAAAAACCTATTCAGGCAGGCTAGAGGATTTCCAAAGGAGTTTGTAGGTTAAACACTGTCACACCCAGGAATTATTAACTGGAACTGTAAGCTAACTCTTTTTTCAGAGAGAGGTAGTGGGGGAGAGCCCCCCGTAAAGTCAGAGGTTTAGGTGAAAGCACAAGCAGAAAGTAGGCAGACTCTGGTTTTGGGGGTATATGCTCGAGAATTTCCAGGGGGACTCCTGAAGCTCGATCCCGCCTTTGCGTATGCCGAGCCTCCTTCCTCATGACCTTTGTCATGGGCGGAGTTCCTCACTGGCTCCCAGCAGTGATAGAATTCCAGTGGAGCTATTCCAGATCCTGAAAGATGATGCTGTGGAAAGTGCTGCACTCAATATGCAATATGCAATATGCACTCAATATGCAATATGCCGGCTCACGGCAGTAGGGGAATCTGGCCTCGAGACGTGTTGAAGAAGGTCTCTCGAGGTCTTTCTCGGGTTGAGGCAGGACACCCTGGGGTCCCTCGACTTGTGCAGGTGACCTCAGGGGGCTTCTCATGGTGGCTCTGAGAAGTCAGGGAAACTGGAGGTGGGAGGGGCCTCTCGGCACTCCACTGGGTTTGGTGCATTGGAAGAGGGCCTCATCTCCAGTTGAGGCAGGAACCTCAGGGTTCCTCTGACTTCAGACTCCGATCGCAAGGTCCCTGCAGACTTGGGACAGGAGAGTCAGGCCTCGTCTTGGGTTGAGGCATGGAACTCCGCTTGCCTCTCGAGGTGTTCCCGGGGAGACAGGCCACTTGTCGAGCGGTATTTGGAACCTGGGGGTCTTTTCCCGACGATGCACGGGCGAGTCACTGCCCCTTCGTGTTGACTTCATTCACAGGGTGGAGTTCGAAGAGGTGTCCGGGCATCGGGTTCTTATCAAGAGGGGACCGGGAAATCGGGGTCCTTCGGAATGTGGAACCACCCACGAGGCCACGTCTGGAATGTCGTCGTGAGACCGGCCTCATCCTGAGGTGCGACCGGAAGGTCGGGAACCCCTTCCAGACAAAGCAGGGGAGTCGACCCTCCTGTCCAGATCAGGAGGGTAGAAGGGGCTCAGAGGAAGTGGTGCGGGAAAACCTCGGTGTTCCTCTTGAGGGAGACCGGGATGTCGGGGCACTTTGTGGGTCGCATCAAGGGTGCCAAGTACCGTTTCGACCTCCAATACCTAACGTGGGACTTCTCCTGAGACACTGTAGCGGGAAAGGGCTTCATCTTGCGATGACGGGGGAACCACGTGGATTTTCTCGAGTTGCAGCGGGATTCTCGAGTTACGACGGGGAATTCAGGATGCCTCTTGTGTTGGCCCAGGGAAGTCCAATCTTCCATTCGAGTTGCGAAGGAAAGCTGGGGATTGCTCTCGAGTGACTGCAGGGCCAATAGACCTCATCTAGGCTTGTGTCCAGAAGCCAATGTTCCTCTCCAGGGGCGAAAGGGATCTCGGGGTTGCATTCCAGACGCACCCGGGGAGACAGGCATCCATCTCGAGTGGAAGCAAAGAACTCCGCTCTGCTCTCGAGTCGCGACGGGTATCTCTTGGAGCTCACTGGGTGGACTAAAGGGAGTCAAGCCTCCTGAGGCGTTTGGAGAGAGGTCGAGAGACTGGTCTCTAGGCCATACAGGAGACGAAGGCCCTCAAGTCGCGATGACGGGGGAGGCTCGGGGTTGTTCTCGAGCGGCGGCCCCAGTGTGCGGTTTCTCGCGAGGTACGACGGCGAGGTCAGTGAGCCTCTCGTGGGGCGGCAAGGAAGTCGGGTCTCCATGCGAATGGCGAGGGGGAGCGCGTCTTTACTCTCAAGTCATAGTAGGGGAATCTGGCCTCGAGACGTGTTGAAGAAGGTCTCTCGAGGTCTTTCTCGGGTTGAGGCAGGACACCCTGGGGTCCCTCGACTTGTGCAGGTGACCTCAGGGGGCTTCTCATGGTGGCTCTGAGAAGTCAGGGAAACTGGAGGTGGGAGGGGCCTCTCGGCACTCCACTGGGTTTGGTGCATTGGAAGAGGGCCTCATCTCCAGTTGAGGCAGGAACCTCAGGGTTCCTCTGACTTCAGACTCCGATCGCAAGGTCCCTGCAGACTTGGGACAGGAGAGTCAGGCCTCGTCTTGGGTTGAGGCATGGAACTCCGCTTGCCTCTCGAGGTGTTCCCGGGGAGACAGGCCACTTGTCGAGCGGTATTTGGAACCTGGGGGTCTTTTCCCGACGATGCACGGGCGAGTCACTGCCCCTTCGTGTTGACTTCATTCACAGGGTGGAGTTCGAAGAGGTGTCCGGGCATCGGGTTCTTATCAAGAGGGGACCGGGAAATCGGGGTCCTTCGGAATGTGGAACCACCCACGAGGCCACGTCTGGAATGTCGTCGTGAGACCGGCCTCATCCTGAGGTGCGACCGGAAGGTCGGGAACCCCTTCCAGACAAAGCAGGGGAGTCGACCCTCCTGTCCAGATCAGGAGGGTAGAAGAGGCTCCGAGGAAGTGTTGCCGGAAAACTTCGGTGTTCCTCTCGAGGGAGACCGGGATGTCGGGGCACTTTGTGGGTCGCATCAAGGGTGACAAGTACCGTTTCGAACTCCAATTCCTAAAGTGGGACTTCTCCTGAGACGCTGTAGCGGCACAGGGCTACATCTTGCGATGACGGGGGAACCACGTGGTTTTTCTCGAGGTGTAGCAGGATTCTCGAATTACGACGGGGAATTCAGGATGCCTCTTGTGTTGGCCCAGGGAAGTCCAATCTTCCATTCGAGTTGCGAAGGAAAGCTGGGGATTGCTCTCGAGTGACTGCAGGGCCAATAGACCTCATCTAGGCTTGTGTCCAGAAGCCAGTGTTCCTCTCCAGGGGCGACAGGGATCTCGGGGTTGCATTCCAGACACACCCGGGGAGACAGGCATCCATCTCGAGTGGAAGCAAAGAACCCCGCTCTGCTCTCGAGTCGCGACGGGTATCTCTTGGAGCTCACTGGGTGGACTAAAGGGAGTCAAGCCTCCTGAGGCGTTTGGAGAGAGGTCGCGAGATTGGTCTCTAGGCCATGCAGGAGACGAAGGCCCTCATCTCGCGATGACGGGGGAGTCTTGGGGTTGTTCTCGAGCGGCGGCCCCAGTGTGCGCTTTCTCACGAGGTACGACGGCGAGGTCAGTGAGCCTCTCGTGGGGCGCCAGGGAAGTCGGGTCTCCATGCGAGTGGCGAGGGCGAGCGCGTCATTGCTCTCGAGCCATGGTAGGGTGCCGGGGACCAGCCCCGGCTGATCCAGGGTATTCGAAGGAGAGACGGCGTAGGCGAAGATCAGGAAACCACTGCTTAATTAAATGTTAATTAAGGATATAAAGAGTAATAGAATGAGGATAGCTCAGTGAGGAAATTCAGTGGAGAAAAGAGGCTGAATAATTCAGCCAGAAGGTAAGAGAAAGAACGACATGGTGAGACCAAGTTTCGGTGAACAAGGCCCGCACTTTATTTTTCAAAGTAGTTTTTATACCTTAAGTTATGCATAGAGGATAATGGGGGAAGGGGTCGAGTCTTGCAGCAAACCAGGCTTTCTTCCTGCAAACTTATCATATGCAAAAGCTTAGGTGATTTGCATCATCTTCTGGCCCGGAGGCCTGTTAACATTTTAAGACCTTTTCTTCAGAAAACTTATTTTTCTCTAAAGGTGGTTGGTCAGGAGCCACCCTCCAAAAAAGCATTAGATAAAGTTGCATTCCTACAGAGCAAAGGTGTGGTGGGCTATAACAAGAAAAAGAATTAACTCAAGGGTCCCAGGTTACAAACATTAAAGCTACTACTTACACCAATTATATTAATCAATACACTGCCAGGGACACAGCAGGTAAGGGATATGGAAACTTAGCAGCAAACAATGGCCCAACAAGTGAAAAACCATTCACCAATACAATTTCTAATCAATCTTGTAACTACTCAAAAGAATCTGTGTTTAGACAGTTTAGAACATCTCCTGCCTCTCACAGTTGGGAGGCTCTGAACAATCCCATGTGGCCGGAAAAACCTATTCAGGCAGGCTAGAGGATTTCCAAAGGAGTTTGTAGGTTAAACACTGTCACACCCAGGAATTATTAACTGGAACTGTAAGCTAACTCTTTTTTCAGAGAGAGGTAGTGGGGGAGAGCCCCCCGTAAAGTCAGAGGTTTAGGTGAAAGCACAAGCAGAAAGTAGGCAGACTCTGGTTTTGGGGGTATATGCTCGAGAATTTCCAGGGGGACTCCTGAAGCTCGATCCCGCCTTTGCGTATGCCGAGCCTCCTTCCTCATGACCTTTGTCATGGGCGGAGTTCCTCACTGGCTCCCAGCAGTGATAGAATTCCAGTGGAGCTATTCCAGATCCTGAAAGATGATGCTGTGGAAAGTGCTGCACTCAATATGCAATATGCAATATGCACTCAATATGCAATATGCCGGCTCACGGCAGTAGGGGAATCTGGCCTCGAGACGTGTTGAAGAAGGTCTCTCGAGGTCTTTCTCGGGTTGAGGCAGGACACCCTGGGGTCCCTCGACTTGTGCAGGTGACCTCAGGGGGCTTCTCATGGTGGCTCTGAGAAGTCAGGGAAACTGGAGGTGGGAGGGGCCTCTCGGCACTCCACTGGGTTTGGTGCATTGGAAGAGGGCCTCATCTCCAGTTGAGGCAGGAACCTCAGGGTTCCTCTGACTTCAGACTCCGATCGCAAGGTCCCTGCAGACTTGGGACAGGAGAGTCAGGCCTCGTCTTGGGTTGAGGCATGGAACTCCGCTTGCCTCTCGAGGTGTTCCCGGGGAGACAGGCCACTTGTCGAGCGGTATTTGGAACCTGGGGGTCTTTTCCCGACGATGCACGGGCGAGTCACTGCCCCTTCGTGTTGACTTCATTCACAGGGTGGAGTTCGAAGAGGTGTCCGGGCATCGGGTTCTTATCAAGAGGGGACCGGGAAATCGGGGTCCTTCGGAATGTGGAACCACCCACGAGGCCACGTCTGGAATGTCGTCGTGAGACCGGCCTCATCCTGAGGTGCGACCGGAAGGTCGGGAACCCCTTCCAGACAAAGCAGGGGAGTCGACCCTCCTGTCCAGATCAGGAGGGTAGAAGGGGCTCCGAGGAAGTGTTGCCGGAAAACTTCGGTGTTCCTCTCGAGGGAGACCGGGATGTCGGGGCACTTTGTGGGTCGCATCAAGGGTGACAAGTACCGTTTCGAACTCCAATTCCTAAAGTGGGACTTCTCCTGAGACGCTGTAGCGGCACAGGGCTACATCTTGCGATGACGGGGGAACCACGTGGTTTTTCTCGAGGTGTAGCAGGATTCTCGAATTACGACGGGGAATTCAGGATGCCTCTTGTGTTGGCCCAGGGAAGTCCAATCTTCCATTCGAGTTGCGAAGGAAAGCTGGGGATTGCTCTCGAGTGACTGCAGGGCCAATAGACCTCATCTAGGCTTGTGTCCAGAAGCCAGTGTTCCTCTCCAGGGGCGACAGGGATCTCGGGGTTGCATTCCAGACACACCCGGGGAGACAGGCATCCATCTCGAGTGGAAGCAAAGAACCCCGCTCTGCTCTCGAGTCGCGACGGGTATCTCTTGGAGCTCACTGGGTGGACTAAAGGGAGTCAAGCCTCCTGAGGCGTTTGGAGAGAGGTCGCGAGATTGGTCTCTAGGCCATGCAGGAGACGAAGGCCCTCATCTCGCGATGACGGGGGAGTCTTGGGGTTGTTCTCGAGCGGCGGCCCCAGTGTGCGCTTTCTCACGAGGTACGACGGCGAGGTCAGTGAGCCTCTCGTGGGGCGCCAGGGAAGTCGGGTCTCCATGCGAGTGGCGAGGGCGAGCGCGTCATTGCTCTCGAGCCATGGTAGGGTGCCGGGGACCAGCCCCGGCTGATCCAGGGTATTCGAAGGAGAGACGGCGTAGGCGAAGATCAGGAAACCACTGCTTAATTAAATGTTAATTAAGGATATAAAGAGTAATAGAATGAGGATAGCTCAGTGAGGAAATTCAGTGGAGAAAAGAGGCTGAATAATTCAGCCAGAAGGTAAGAGAAAGAACGACATGGTGAGACCAAGTTTCGGTGAACAAGGCCCGCACTTTATTTTTCAAAGTAGTTTTTATACCTTAAGTTATGCATAGAGGATAATGGGGGAAGGGGTCGAGTCTTGCAGCAAACCAGGCTTTCTTCCTGCAAACTTATCATATGCAAAAGCTTAGGTGATTTGCATCATCTTCTGGCCCGGAGGCCTGTTAACATTTTAAGACCTTTTCTTCAGAAAACTTATTTTTCTCTAAAGGTGGTTGGTCAGGAGCCACCCTCCAAAAAAGCATTAGATAAAGTTGCATTCCTACAGAGCAAAGGTGTGGTGGGCTATAACAAGAAAAAGAATTAACTCAAGGGTCCCAGGTTACAAACATTAAAGCTACTACTTACACCAATTATATTAATCAATACACTGCCAGGGACACAGCAGGTAAGGGATATGGAAACTTAGCAGCAAACAATGGCCCAACAAGTGAAAAACCATTCACCAATACAATTTCTAATCAATCTTGTAACTACTCAAAAGAATCTGTGTTTAGACAGTTTAGAACATCTCCTGCCTCTCACAGTTGGGAGGCTCTGAACAATCCCATGTGGCCGGAAAAACCTATTCAGGCAGGCTAGAGGATTTCCAAAGGAGTTTGTAGGTTAAACACTGTCACACCCAGGAATTATTAACTGGAACTGTAAGCTAACTCTTTTTTCAGAGAGAGGTAGTGGGGGAGAGCCCCCCGTAAAGTCAGAGGTTTAGGTGAAAGCACAAGCAGAAAGTAGGCAGACTCTGGTTTTGGGGGTATATGCTCGAGAATTTCCAGGGGGACTCCTGAAGCTCGATCCCGCCTTTGCGTATGCCGAGCCTCCTTCCTCATGACCTTTGTCATGGGCGGAGTTCCTCACTGGCTCCCAGCAGTGATAGAATTCCAGTGGAGCTATTCCAGATCCTGAAAGATGATGCTGTGGAAAGTGCTGCACTCAATATGCAATATGCAATATGCACTCAATATGCAATATGCCGGCTCACGGCAGTAGGGGAATCTGGCCTCGAGACGTGTTGAAGAAGGTCTCTCGAGGTCTTTCTCGGGTTGAGGCAGGACACCCTGGGGTCCCTCGACTTGTGCAGGTGACCTCAGGGGGCTTCTCATGGTGGCTCTGAGAAGTCAGGGAAACTGGAGGTGGGAGGGGCCTCTCGGCACTCCACTGGGTTTGGTGCATTGGAAGAGGGCCTCATCTCCAGTTGAGGCAGGAACCTCAGGGTTCCTCTGACTTCAGACTCCGATCGCAAGGTCCCTGCAGACTTGGGACAGGAGAGTCAGGCCTCGTCTTGGGTTGAGGCATGGAACTCCGCTTGCCTCTCGAGGTGTTCCCGGGGAGACAGGCCACTTGTCGAGCGGTATTTGGAACCTGGGGGTCTTTTCCCGACGATGCACGGGCGAGTCACTGCCCCTTCGTGTTGACTTCATTCACAGGGTGGAGTTCGAAGAGGTGTCCGGGCATCGGGTTCTTATCAAGAGGGGACCGGGAAATCGGGGTCCTTCGGAATGTGGAACCACCCACGAGGCCACGTCTGGAATGTCGTCGTGAGACCGGCCTCATCCTGAGGTGCGACCGGAAGGTCGGGAACCCCTTCCAGACAAAGCAGGGGAGTCGACCCTCCTGTCCAGATCAGGAGGGTAGAAGGGGCTCAGAGGAAGTGGTGCGGGAAAACCTCGGTGTTCCTCTTGAGGGAGACCGGGATGTCGGGGCACTTTGTGGGTCGCATCAAGGGTGCCAAGTACCGTTTCGACCTCCAATACCTAACGTGGGACTTCTCCTGAGACACTGTAGCGGGAAAGGGCTTCATCTTGCGATGACGGGGGAACCACGTGGATTTTCTCGAGTTGCAGCGGGATTCTCGAGTTACGACGGGGAATTCAGGATGCCTCTTGTGTTGGCCCAGGGAAGTCCAATCTTCCATTCGAGTTGCGAAGGAAAGCTGGGGATTGCTCTCGAGTGACTGCAGGGCCAATAGACCTCATCTAGGCTTGTGTCCAGAAGCCAATGTTCCTCTCCAGGGGCGAAAGGGATCTCGGGGTTGCATTCCAGACGCACCCGGGGAGACAGGCATCCATCTCGAGTGGAAGCAAAGAACCCCGCTCTGCTCTCGAGTCGCGACGGGTATCTCTTGGAGCTCACTGGGTGGACTAAAGGGAGTCAAGCCTCCTGAGGCGTTTGGAGAGAGGTCGAGAGACTGGTCTCTAGGCCATACAGGAGACGAAGGCCCTCAAGTCGCGATGACGGGGGAGGCTCGGGGTTGTTCTCGAGCGGCGGCCCCAGTGTGCGGTTTCTCGCGAGGTACGACGGCGAGGTCAGTGAGCCTCTCGTGGGGCGGCAAGGAAGTCGGGTCTCCATGCGAATGGCGAGGGGGAGCGCGTCTTTACTCTCAAGTCATAGTAGGGGAATCTGGCCTCGAGACGTGTTGAAGAAGGTCTCTCGAGGTCTTTCTCGGGTTGAGGCAGGACACCCTGGGGTCCCTCGACTTGTGCAGGTGACCTCAGGGGGCTTCTCATGGTGGCTCTGAGAAGTCAGGGAAACTGGAGGTGGGAGGGGCCTCTCGGCACTCCACTGGGTTTGGTGCATTGGAAGAGGGCCTCATCTCCAGTTGAGGCAGGAACCTCAGGGTTCCTCTGACTTCAGACTCCGATCGCAAGGTCCCTGCAGACTTGGGACAGGAGAGTCAGGCCTCGTCTTGGGTTGAGGCATGGAACTCCGCTTGCCTCTCGAGGTGTTCCCGGGGAGACAGGCCACTTGTCGAGCGGTATTTGGAACCTGGGGGTCTTTTCCCGACGATGCACGGGCGAGTCACTGCCCCTTCGTGTTGACTTCATTCACAGGGTGGAGTTCGAAGAGGTGTCCGGGCATCGGGTTCTTATCAAGAGGGGACCGGGAAATCGGGGTCCTTCGGAATGTGGAACCACCCACGAGGCCACGTCTGGAATGTCGTCGTGAGACCGGCCTCATCCTGAGGTGCGACCGGAAGGTCGGGAACCCCTTCCAGACAAAGCAGGGGAGTCGACCCTCCTGTCCAGATCAGGAGGGTAGAAGGGGCTCCGAGGAAGTGTTGCCGGAAAACTTCGGTGTTCCTCTCGAGGGAGACCGGGATGTCGGGGCACTTTGTGGGTCGCATCAAGGGTGACAAGTACCGTTTCGAACTCCAATTCCTAAAGTGGGACTTCTCCTGAGACGCTGTAGCGGCACAGGGCTACATCTTGCGATGACGGGGGAACCACGTGGTTTTTCTCGAGGTGTAGCAGGATTCTCGAATTACGACGGGGAATTCAGGATGCCTCTTGTGTTGGCCCAGGGAAGTCCAATCTTCCATTCGAGTTGCGAAGGAAAGCTGGGGATTGCTCTCGAGTGACTGCAGGGCCAATAGACCTCATCTAGGCTTGTGTCCAGAAGCCAGTGTTCCTCTCCAGGGGCGACAGGGATCTCGGGGTTGCATTCCAGACACACCCGGGGAGACAGGCATCCATCTCGAGTGGAAGCAAAGAACCCCGCTCTGCTCTCGAGTCGCGACGGGTATCTCTTGGAGCTCACTGGGTGGACTAAAGGGAGTCAAGCCTCCTGAGGCGTTTGGAGAGAGGTCGCGAGATTGGTCTCTAGGCCATGCAGGAGACGAAGGCCCTCATCTCGCGATGACGGGGGAGTCTTGGGGTTGTTCTCGAGCGGCGGCCCCAGTGTGCGCTTTCTCACGAGGTACGACGGCGAGGTCAGTGAGCCTCTCGTGGGGCGCCAGGGAAGTCGGGTCTCCATGCGAGTGGCGAGGGCGAGCGCGTCATTGCTCTCGAGCCATGGTAGGGTGCCGGGGACCAGCCCCGGCTGATCCAGGGTATTCGAAGGAGAGACGGCGTAGGCGAAGATCAGGAAACCACTGCTTAATTAAATGTTAATTAAGGATATAAAGAGTAATAGAATGAGGATAGCTCAGTGAGGAAATTCAGTGGAGAAAAGAGGCTGAATAATTCAGCCAGAAGGTAAGAGAAAGAACGACATGGTGAGACCAAGTTTCGGTGAACAAGGCCCGCACTTTATTTTTCAAAGTAGTTTTTATACCTTAAGTTATGCATAGAGGATAATGGGGGAAGGGGTCGAGTCTTGCAGCAAACCAGGCTTTCTTCCTGCAAACTTATCATATGCAAAAGCTTAGGTGATTTGCATCATCTTCTGGCCCGGAGGCCTGTTAACATTTTAAGACCTTTTCTTCAGAAAACTTATTTTTCTCTAAAGGTGGTTGGTCAGGAGCCACCCTCCAAAAAAGCATTAGATAAAGTTGCATTCCTACAGAGCAAAGGTGTGGTGGGCTATAACAAGAAAAAGAATTAACTCAAGGGTCCCAGGTTACAAACATTAAAGCTACTACTTACACCAATTATATTAATCAATACACTGCCAGGGACACAGCAGGTAAGGGATATGGAAACTTAGCAGCAAACAATGGCCCAACAAGTGAAAAACCATTCACCAATACAATTTCTAATCAATCTTGTAACTACTCAAAAGAATCTGTGTTTAGACAGTTTAGAACATCTCCTGCCTCTCACAGTTGGGAGGCTCTGAACAATCCCATGTGGCCGGAAAAACCTATTCAGGCAGGCTAGAGGATTTCCAAAGGAGTTTGTAGGTTAAACACTGTCACACCCAGGAATTATTAACTGGAACTGTAAGCTAACTCTTTTTTCAGAGAGAGGTAGTGGGGGAGAGCCCCCCGTAAAGTCAGAGGTTTAGGTGAAAGCACAAGCAGAAAGTAGGCAGACTCTGGTTTTGGGGGTATATGCTCGAGAATTTCCAGGGGGACTCCTGAAGCTCGATCCCGCCTTTGCGTATGCCGAGCCTCCTTCCTCATGACCTTTGTCATGGGCGGAGTTCCTCACTGGCTCCCAGCAGTGATAGAATTCCAGTGGAGCTATTCCAGATCCTGAAAGATGATGCTGTGGAAAGTGCTGCACTCAATATGCAATATGCAATATGCACTCAATATGCAATATGCCGGCTCACGGCAGTAGGGGAATCTGGCCTCGAGACGTGTTGAAGAAGGTCTCTCGAGGTCTTTCTCGGGTTGAGGCAGGACACCCTGGGGTCCCTCGACTTGTGCAGGTGACCTCAGGGGGCTTCTCATGGTGGCTCTGAGAAGTCAGGGAAACTGGAGGTGGGAGGGGCCTCTCGGCACTCCACTGGGTTTGGTGCATTGGAAGAGGGCCTCATCTCCAGTTGAGGCAGGAACCTCAGGGTTCCTCTGACTTCAGACTCCGATCGCAAGGTCCCTGCAGACTTGGGACAGGAGAGTCAGGCCTCGTCTTGGGTTGAGGCATGGAACTCCGCTTGCCTCTCGAGGTGTTCCCGGGGAGACAGGCCACTTGTCGAGCGGTATTTGGAACCTGGGGGTCTTTTCCCGACGATGCACGGGCGAGTCACTGCCCCTTCGTGTTGACTTCATTCACAGGGTGGAGTTCGAAGAGGTGTCCGGGCATCGGGTTCTTATCAAGAGGGGACCGGGAAATCGGGGTCCTTCGGAATGTGGAACCACCCACGAGGCCACGTCTGGAATGTCGTCGTGAGACCGGCCTCATCCTGAGGTGCGACCGGAAGGTCGGGAACCCCTTCCAGACAAAGCAGGGGAGTCGACCCTCCTGTCCAGATCAGGAGGGTAGAAGGGGCTCAGAGGAAGTGGTGCGGGAAAACCTCGGTGTTCCTCTTGAGGGAGACCGGGATGTCGGGGCACTTTGTGGGTCGCATCAAGGGTGCCAAGTACCGTTTCGACCTCCAATACCTAACGTGGGACTTCTCCTGAGACACTGTAGCGGGAAAGGGCTTCATCTTGCGATGACGGGGGAACCACGTGGATTTTCTCGAGTTGCAGCGGGATTCTCGAGTTACGACGGGGAATTCAGGATGCCTCTTGTGTTGGCCCAGGGAAGTCCAATCTTCCATTCGAGTTGCGAAGGAAAGCTGGGGATTGCTCTCGAGTGACTGCAGGGCCAATAGACCTCATCTAGGCTTGTGTCCAGAAGCCAATGTTCCTCTCCAGGGGCGAAAGGGATCTCGGGGTTGCATTCCAGACGCACCCGGGGAGACAGGCATCCATCTCGAGTGGAAGCAAAGAACCCCGCTCTGCTCTCGAGTCGCGACGGGTATCTCTTGGAGCTCACTGGGTGGACTAAAGGGAGTCAAGCCTCCTGAGGCGTTTGGAGAGAGGTCGAGAGACTGGTCTCTAGGCCATACAGGAGACGAAGGCCCTCAAGTCGCGATGACGGGGGAGGCTCGGGGTTGTTCTCGAGCGGCGGCCCCAGTGTGCGGTTTCTCGCGAGGTACGACGGCGAGGTCAGTGAGCCTCTCGTGGGGCGGCAAGGAAGTCGGGTCTCCATGCGAATGGCGAGGGGGAGCGCGTCTTTACTCTCAAGTCATAGTAGGGGAATCTGGCCTCGAGACGTGTTGAAGAAGGTCTCTCGAGGTCTTTCTCGGGTTGAGGCAGGACACCCTGGGGTCCCTCGACTTGTGCAGGTGACCTCAGGGGGCTTCTCATGGTGGCTCTGAGAAGTCAGGGAAACTGGAGGTGGGAGGGGCCTCTCGGCACTCCACTGGGTTTGGTGCATTGGAAGAGGGCCTCATCTCCAGTTGAGGCAGGAACCTCAGGGTTCCTCTGACTTCAGACTCCGATCGCAAGGTCCCTGCAGACTTGGGACAGGAGAGTCAGGCCTCGTCTTGGGTTGAGGCATGGAACTCCGCTTGCCTCTCGAGGTGTTCCCGGGGAGACAGGCCACTTGTCGAGCGGTATTTGGAACCTGGGGGTCTTTTCCCGACGATGCACGGGCGAGTCACTGCCCCTTCGTGTTGACTTCATTCACAGGGTGGAGTTCGAAGAGGTGTCCGGGCATCGGGTTCTTATCAAGAGGGGACCGGGAAATCGGGGTCCTTCGGAATGTGGAACCACCCACGAGGCCACGTCTGGAATGTCGTCGTGAGACCGGCCTCATCCTGAGGTGCGACCGGAAGGTCGGGAACCCCTTCCAGACAAAGCAGGGGAGTCGACCCTCCTGTCCAGATCAGGAGGGTAGAAGGGGCTCCGAGGAAGTGTTGCCGGAAAACTTCGGTGTTCCTCTCGAGGGAGACCGGGATGTCGGGGCACTTTGTGGGTCGCATCAAGGGTGACAAGTACCGTTTCGAACTCCAATTCCTAAAGTGGGACTTCTCCTGAGACGCTGTAGCGGCACAGGGCTACATCTTGCGATGACGGGGGAACCACGTGGTTTTTCTCGAGGTGTAGCAGGATTCTCGAATTACGACGGGGAATTCAGGATGCCTCTTGTGTTGGCCCAGGGAAGTCCAATCTTCCATTCGAGTTGCGAAGGAAAGCTGGGGATTGCTCTCGAGTGACTGCAGGGCCAATAGACCTCATCTAGGCTTGTGTCCAGAAGCCAGTGTTCCTCTCCAGGGGCGACAGGGATCTCGGGGTTGCATTCCAGACACACCCGGGGAGACAGGCATCCATCTCGAGTGGAAGCAAAGAACCCCGCTCTGCTCTCGAGTCGCGACGGGTATCTCTTGGAGCTCACTGGGTGGACTAAAGGGAGTCAAGCCTCCTGAGGCGTTTGGAGAGAGGTCGCGAGATTGGTCTCTAGGCCATGCAGGAGACGAAGGCCCTCATCTCGCGATGACGGGGGAGTCTTGGGGTTGTTCTCGAGCGGCGGCCCCAGTGTGCGCTTTCTCACGAGGTACGACGGCGAGGTCAGTGAGCCTCTCGTGGGGCGCCAGGGAAGTCGGGTCTCCATGCGAGTGGCGAGGGCGAGCGCGTCATTGCTCTCGAGCCATGGTAGGGTGCCGGGGACCAGCCCCGGCTGATCCAGGGTATTCGAAGGAGAGACGGCGTAGGCGAAGATCAGGAAACCACTGCTTAATTAAATGTTAATTAAGGATATAAAGAGTAATAGAATGAGGATAGCTCAGTGAGGAAATTCAGTGGAGAAAAGAGGCTGAATAATTCAGCCAGAAGGTAAGAGAAAGAACGACATGGTGAGACCAAGTTTCGGTGAACAAGGCCCGCACTTTATTTTTCAAAGTAGTTTTTATACCTTAAGTTATGCATAGAGGATAATGGGGGAAGGGGTCGAGTCTTGCAGCAAACCAGGCTTTCTTCCTGCAAACTTATCATATGCAAAAGCTTAGGTGATTTGCATCATCTTCTGGCCCGGAGGCCTGTTAACATTTTAAGACCTTTTCTTCAGAAAACTTATTTTTCTCTAAAGGTGGTTGGTCAGGAGCCACCCTCCAAAAAAGCATTAGATAAAGTTGCATTCCTACAGAGCAAAGGTGTGGTGGGCTATAACAAGAAAAAGAATTAACTCAAGGGTCCCAGGTTACAAACATTAAAGCTACTACTTACACCAATTATATTAATCAATACACTGCCAGGGACACAGCAGGTAAGGGATATGGAAACTTAGCAGCAAACAATGGCCCAACAAGTGAAAAACCATTCACCAATACAATTTCTAATCAATCTTGTAACTACTCAAAAGAATCTGTGTTTAGACAGTTTAGAACATCTCCTGCCTCTCACAGTTGGGAGGCTCTGAACAATCCCATGTGGCCGGAAAAACCTATTCAGGCAGGCTAGAGGATTTCCAAAGGAGTTTGTAGGTTAAACACTGTCACACCCAGGAATTATTAACTGGAACTGTAAGCTAACTCTTTTTTCAGAGAGAGGTAGTGGGGGAGAGCCCCCCGTAAAGTCAGAGGTTTAGGTGAAAGCACAAGCAGAAAGTAGGCAGACTCTGGTTTTGGGGGTATATGCTCGAGAATTTCCAGGGGGACTCCTGAAGCTCGATCCCGCCTTTGCGTATGCCGAGCCTCCTTCCTCATGACCTTTGTCATGGGCGGAGTTCCTCACTGGCTCCCAGCAGTGATAGAATTCCAGTGGAGCTATTCCAGATCCTGAAAGATGATGCTGTGGAAAGTGCTGCACTCAATATGCAATATGCAATATGCACTCAATATGCAATATGCCGGCTCACGGCAGTAGGGGAATCTGGCCTCGAGACGTGTTGAAGAAGGTCTCTCGAGGTCTTTCTCGGGTTGAGGCAGGACACCCTGGGGTCCCTCGACTTGTGCAGGTGACCTCAGGGGGCTTCTCATGGTGGCTCTGAGAAGTCAGGGAAACTGGAGGTGGGAGGGGCCTCTCGGCACTCCACTGGGTTTGGTGCATTGGAAGAGGGCCTCATCTCCAGTTGAGGCAGGAACCTCAGGGTTCCTCTGACTTCAGACTCCGATCGCAAGGTCCCTGCAGACTTGGGACAGGAGAGTCAGGCCTCGTCTTGGGTTGAGGCATGGAACTCCGCTTGCCTCTCGAGGTGTTCCCGGGGAGACAGGCCACTTGTCGAGCGGTATTTGGAACCTGGGGGTCTTTTCCCGACGATGCACGGGCGAGTCACTGCCCCTTCGTGTTGACTTCATTCACAGGGTGGAGTTCGAAGAGGTGTCCGGGCATCGGGTTCTTATCAAGAGGGGACCGGGAAATCGGGGTCCTTCGGAATGTGGAACCACCCACGAGGCCACGTCTGGAATGTCGTCGTGAGACCGGCCTCATCCTGAGGTGCGACCGGAAGGTCGGGAACCCCTTCCAGACAAAGCAGGGGAGTCGACCCTCCTGTCCAGATCAGGAGGGTAGAAGGGGCTCAGAGGAAGTGGTGCGGGAAAACCTCGGTGTTCCTCTTGAGGGAGACCGGGATGTCGGGGCACTTTGTGGGTCGCATCAAGGGTGCCAAGTACCGTTTCGACCTCCAATACCTAACGTGGGACTTCTCCTGAGACACTGTAGCGGGAAAGGGCTTCATCTTGCGATGACGGGGGAACCACGTGGATTTTCTCGAGTTGCAGCGGGATTCTCGAGTTACGACGGGGAATTCAGGATGCCTCTTGTGTTGGCCCAGGGAAGTCCAATCTTCCATTCGAGTTGCGAAGGAAAGCTGGGGATTGCTCTCGAGTGACTGCAGGGCCAATAGACCTCATCTAGGCTTGTGTCCAGAAGCCAATGTTCCTCTCCAGGGGCGAAAGGGATCTCGGGGTTGCATTCCAGACGCACCCGGGGAGACAGGCATCCATCTCGAGTGGAAGCAAAGAACCCCGCTCTGCTCTCGAGTCGCGACGGGTATCTCTTGGAGCTCACTGGGTGGACTAAAGGGAGTCAAGCCTCCTGAGGCGTTTGGAGAGAGGTCGAGAGACTGGTCTCTAGGCCATACAGGAGACGAAGGCCCTCAAGTCGCGATGACGGGGGAGGCTCGGGGTTGTTCTCGAGCGGCGGCCCCAGTGTGCGGTTTCTCGCGAGGTACGACGGCGAGGTCAGTGAGCCTCTCGTGGGGCGGCAAGGAAGTCGGGTCTCCATGCGAATGGCGAGGGGGAGCGCGTCTTTACTCTCAAGTCATAGTAGGGGAATCTGGCCTCGAGACGTGTTGAAGAAGGTCTCTCGAGGTCTTTCTCGGGTTGAGGCAGGACACCCTGGGGTCCCTCGACTTGTGCAGGTGACCTCAGGGGGCTTCTCATGGTGGCTCTGAGAAGTCAGGGAAACTGGAGGTGGGAGGGGCCTCTCGGCACTCCACTGGGTTTGGTGCATTGGAAGAGGGCCTCATCTCCAGTTGAGGCAGGAACCTCAGGGTTCCTCTGACTTCAGACTCCGATCGCAAGGTCCCTGCAGACTTGGGACAGGAGAGTCAGGCCTCGTCTTGGGTTGAGGCATGGAACTCCGCTTGCCTCTCGAGGTGTTCCCGGGGAGACAGGCCACTTGTCGAGCGGTATTTGGAACCTGGGGGTCTTTTCCCGACGATGCACGGGCGAGTCACTGCCCCTTCGTGTTGACTTCATTCACAGGGTGGAGTTCGAAGAGGTGTCCGGGCATCGGGTTCTTATCAAGAGGGGACCGGGAAATCGGGGTCCTTCGGAATGTGGAACCACCCACGAGGCCACGTCTGGAATGTCGTCGTGAGACCGGCCTCATCCTGAGGTGCGACCGGAAGGTCGGGAACCCCTTCCAGACAAAGCAGGGGAGTCGACCCTCCTGTCCAGATCAGGAGGGTAGAAGGGGCTCCGAGGAAGTGTTGCCGGAAAACTTCGGTGTTCCTCTCGAGGGAGACCGGGATGTCGGGGCACTTTGTGGGTCGCATCAAGGGTGACAAGTACCGTTTCGAACTCCAATTCCTAAAGTGGGACTTCTCCTGAGACGCTGTAGCGGCACAGGGCTACATCTTGCGATGACGGGGGAACCACGTGGTTTTTCTCGAGGTGTAGCAGGATTCTCGAATTACGACGGGGAATTCAGGATGCCTCTTGTGTTGGCCCAGGGAAGTCCAATCTTCCATTCGAGTTGCGAAGGAAAGCTGGGGATTGCTCTCGAGTGACTGCAGGGCCAATAGACCTCATCTAGGCTTGTGTCCAGAAGCCAGTGTTCCTCTCCAGGGGCGACAGGGATCTCGGGGTTGCATTCCAGACACACCCGGGGAGACAGGCATCCATCTCGAGTGGAAGCAAAGAACCCCGCTCTGCTCTCGAGTCGCGACGGGTATCTCTTGGAGCTCACTGGGTGGACTAAAGGGAGTCAAGCCTCCTGAGGCGTTTGGAGAGAGGTCGCGAGATTGGTCTCTAGGCCATGCAGGAGACGAAGGCCCTCATCTCGCGATGACGGGGGAGTCTTGGGGTTGTTCTCGAGCGGCGGCCCCAGTGTGCGCTTTCTCACGAGGTACGACGGCGAGGTCAGTGAGCCTCTCGTGGGGCGCCAGGGAAGTCGGGTCTCCATGCGAGTGGCGAGGGCGAGCGCGTCATTGCTCTCGAGCCATGGTAGGGTGCCGGGGACCAGCCCCGGCTGATCCAGGGTATTCGAAGGAGAGACGGCGTAGGCGAAGATCAGGAAACCACTGCTTAATTAAATGTTAATTAAGGATATAAAGAGTAATAGAATGAGGATAGCTCAGTGAGGAAATTCAGTGGAGAAAAGAGGCTGAATAATTCAGCCAGAAGGTAAGAGAAAGAACGACATGGTGAGACCAAGTTTCGGTGAACAAGGCCCGCACTTTATTTTTCAAAGTAGTTTTTATACCTTAAGTTATGCATAGAGGATAATGGGGGAAGGGGTCGAGTCTTGCAGCAAACCAGGCTTTCTTCCTGCAAACTTATCATATGCAAAAGCTTAGGTGATTTGCATCATCTTCTGGCCCGGAGGCCTGTTAACATTTTAAGACCTTTTCTTCAGAAAACTTATTTTTCTCTAAAGGTGGTTGGTCAGGAGCCACCCTCCAAAAAAGCATTAGATAAAGTTGCATTCCTACAGAGCAAAGGTGTGGTGGGCTATAACAAGAAAAAGAATTAACTCAAGGGTCCCAGGTTACAAACATTAAAGCTACTACTTACACCAATTATATTAATCAATACACTGCCAGGGACACAGCAGGTAAGGGATATGGAAACTTAGCAGCAAACAATGGCCCAACAAGTGAAAAACCATTCACCAATACAATTTCTAATCAATCTTGTAACTACTCAAAAGAATCTGTGTTTAGACAGTTTAGAACATCTCCTGCCTCTCACAGTTGGGAGGCTCTGAACAATCCCATGTGGCCGGAAAAACCTATTCAGGCAGGCTAGAGGATTTCCAAAGGAGTTTGTAGGTTAAACACTGTCACACCCAGGAATTATTAACTGGAACTGTAAGCTAACTCTTTTTTCAGAGAGAGGTAGTGGGGGAGAGCCCCCCGTAAAGTCAGAGGTTTAGGTGAAAGCACAAGCAGAAAGTAGGCAGACTCTGGTTTTGGGGGTATATGCTCGAGAATTTCCAGGGGGACTCCTGAAGCTCGATCCCGCCTTTGCGTATGCCGAGCCTCCTTCCTCATGACCTTTGTCATGGGCGGAGTTCCTCACTGGCTCCCAGCAGTGATAGAATTCCAGTGGAGCTATTCCAGATCCTGAAAGATGATGCTGTGGAAAGTGCTGCACTCAATATGCAATATGCAATATGCACTCAATATGCAATATGCCGGCTCACGGCAGTAGGGGAATCTGGCCTCGAGACGTGTTGAAGAAGGTCTCTCGAGGTCTTTCTCGGGTTGAGGCAGGACACCCTGGGGTCCCTCGACTTGTGCAGGTGACCTCAGGGGGCTTCTCATGGTGGCTCTGAGAAGTCAGGGAAACTGGAGGTGGGAGGGGCCTCTCGGCACTCCACTGGGTTTGGTGCATTGGAAGAGGGCCTCATCTCCAGTTGAGGCAGGAACCTCAGGGTTCCTCTGACTTCAGACTCCGATCGCAAGGTCCCTGCAGACTTGGGACAGGAGAGTCAGGCCTCGTCTTGGGTTGAGGCATGGAACTCCGCTTGCCTCTCGAGGTGTTCCCGGGGAGACAGGCCACTTGTCGAGCGGTATTTGGAACCTGGGGGTCTTTTCCCGACGATGCACGGGCGAGTCACTGCCCCTTCGTGTTGACTTCATTCACAGGGTGGAGTTCGAAGAGGTGTCCGGGCATCGGGTTCTTATCAAGAGGGGACCGGGAAATCGGGGTCCTTCGGAATGTGGAACCACCCACGAGGCCACGTCTGGAATGTCGTCGTGAGACCGGCCTCATCCTGAGGTGCGACCGGAAGGTCGGGAACCCCTTCCAGACAAAGCAGGGGAGTCGACCCTCCTGTCCAGATCAGGAGGGTAGAAGGGGCTCCGAGGAAGTGTTGCCGGAAAACTTCGGTGTTCCTCTCGAGGGAGACCGGGATGTCGGGGCACTTTGTGGGTCGCATCAAGGGTGACAAGTACCGTTTCGAACTCCAATTCCTAAAGTGGGACTTCTCCTGAGACGCTGTAGCGGCACAGGGCTACATCTTGCGATGACGGGGGAACCACGTGGTTTTTCTCGAGGTGTAGCAGGATTCTCGAATTACGACGGGGAATTCAGGATGCCTCTTGTGTTGGCCCAGGGAAGTCCAATCTTCCATTCGAGTTGCGAAGGAAAGCTGGGGATTGCTCTCGAGTGACTGCAGGGCCAATAGACCTCATCTAGGCTTGTGTCCAGAAGCCAGTGTTCCTCTCCAGGGGCGACAGGGATCTCGGGGTTGCATTCCAGACACACCCGGGGAGACAGGCATCCATCTCGAGTGGAAGCAAAGAACCCCGCTCTGCTCTCGAGTCGCGACGGGTATCTCTTGGAGCTCACTGGGTGGACTAAAGGGAGTCAAGCCTCCTGAGGCGTTTGGAGAGAGGTCGCGAGATTGGTCTCTAGGCCATGCAGGAGACGAAGGCCCTCATCTCGCGATGACGGGGGAGTCTTGGGGTTGTTCTCGAGCGGCGGCCCCAGTGTGCGCTTTCTCACGAGGTACGACGGCGAGGTCAGTGAGCCTCTCGTGGGGCGCCAGGGAAGTCGGGTCTCCATGCGAGTGGCGAGGGCGAGCGCGTCATTGCTCTCGAGCCATGGTAGGGTGCCGGGGACCAGCCCCGGCTGATCCAGGGTATTCGAAGGAGAGACGGCGTAGGCGAAGATCAGGAAACCACTGCTTAATTAAATGTTAATTAAGGATATAAAGAGTAATAGAATGAGGATAGCTCAGTGAGGAAATTCAGTGGAGAAAAGAGGCTGAATAATTCAGCCAGAAGGTAAGAGAAAGAACGACATGGTGAGACCAAGTTTCGGTGAACAAGGCCCGCACTTTATTTTTCAAAGTAGTTTTTATACCTTAAGTTATGCATAGAGGATAATGGGGGAAGGGGTCGAGTCTTGCAGCAAACCAGGCTTTCTTCCTGCAAACTTATCATATGCAAAAGCTTAGGTGATTTGCATCATCTTCTGGCCCGGAGGCCTGTTAACATTTTAAGACCTTTTCTTCAGAAAACTTATTTTTCTCTAAAGGTGGTTGGTCAGGAGCCACCCTCCAAAAAAGCATTAGATAAAGTTGCATTCCTACAGAGCAAAGGTGTGGTGGGCTATAACAAGAAAAAGAATTAACTCAAGGGTCCCAGGTTACAAACATTAAAGCTACTACTTACACCAATTATATTAATCAATACACTGCCAGGGACACAGCAGGTAAGGGATATGGAAACTTAGCAGCAAACAATGGCCCAACAAGTGAAAAACCATTCACCAATACAATTTCTAATCAATCTTGTAACTACTCAAAAGAATCTGTGTTTAGACAGTTTAGAACATCTCCTGCCTCTCACAGTTGGGAGGCTCTGAACAATCCCATGTGGCCGGAAAAACCTATTCAGGCAGGCTAGAGGATTTCCAAAGGAGTTTGTAGGTTAAACACTGTCACACCCAGGAATTATTAACTGGAACTGTAAGCTAACTCTTTTTTCAGAGAGAGGTAGTGGGGGAGAGCCCCCCGTAAAGTCAGAGGTTTAGGTGAAAGCACAAGCAGAAAGTAGGCAGACTCTGGTTTTGGGGGTATATGCTCGAGAATTTCCAGGGGGACTCCTGAAGCTCGATCCCGCCTTTGCGTATGCCGAGCCTCCTTCCTCATGACCTTTGTCATGGGCGGAGTTCCTCACTGGCTCCCAGCAGTGATAGAATTCCAGTGGAGCTATTCCAGATCCTGAAAGATGATGCTGTGGAAAGTGCTGCACTCAATATGCAATATGCAATATGCACTCAATATGCAATATGCCGGCTCACGGCAGTAGGGGAATCTGGCCTCGAGACGTGTTGAAGAAGGTCTCTCGAGGTCTTTCTCGGGTTGAGGCAGGACACCCTGGGGTCCCTCGACTTGTGCAGGTGACCTCAGGGGGCTTCTCATGGTGGCTCTGAGAAGTCAGGGAAACTGGAGGTGGGAGGGGCCTCTCGGCACTCCACTGGGTTTGGTGCATTGGAAGAGGGCCTCATCTCCAGTTGAGGCAGGAACCTCAGGGTTCCTCTGACTTCAGACTCCGATCGCAAGGTCCCTGCAGACTTGGGACAGGAGAGTCAGGCCTCGTCTTGGGTTGAGGCATGGAACTCCGCTTGCCTCTCGAGGTGTTCCCGGGGAGACAGGCCACTTGTCGAGCGGTATTTGGAACCTGGGGGTCTTTTCCCGACGATGCACGGGCGAGTCACTGCCCCTTCGTGTTGACTTCATTCACAGGGTGGAGTTCGAAGAGGTGTCCGGGCATCGGGTTCTTATCAAGAGGGGACCGGGAAATCGGGGTCCTTCGGAATGTGGAACCACCCACGAGGCCACGTCTGGAATGTCGTCGTGAGACCGGCCTCATCCTGAGGTGCGACCGGAAGGTCGGGAACCCCTTCCAGACAAAGCAGGGGAGTCGACCCTCCTGTCCAGATCAGGAGGGTAGAAGGGGCTCAGAGGAAGTGGTGCGGGAAAACCTCGGTGTTCCTCTTGAGGGAGACCGGGATGTCGGGGCACTTTGTGGGTCGCATCAAGGGTGCCAAGTACCGTTTCGACCTCCAATACCTAACGTGGGACTTCTCCTGAGACACTGTAGCGGGAAAGGGCTTCATCTTGCGATGACGGGGGAACCACGTGGATTTTCTCGAGTTGCAGCGGGATTCTCGAGTTACGACGGGGAATTCAGGATGCCTCTTGTGTTGGCCCAGGGAAGTCCAATCTTCCATTCGAGTTGCGAAGGAAAGCTGGGGATTGCTCTCGAGTGACTGCAGGGCCAATAGACCTCATCTAGGCTTGTGTCCAGAAGCCAATGTTCCTCTCCAGGGGCGAAAGGGATCTCGGGGTTGCATTCCAGACGCACCCGGGGAGACAGGCATCCATCTCGAGTGGAAGCAAAGAACCCCGCTCTGCTCTCGAGTCGCGACGGGTATCTCTTGGAGCTCACTGGGTGGACTAAAGGGAGTCAAGCCTCCTGAGGCGTTTGGAGAGAGGTCGAGAGACTGGTCTCTAGGCCATACAGGAGACGAAGGCCCTCAAGTCGCGATGACGGGGGAGGCTCGGGGTTGTTCTCGAGCGGCGGCCCCAGTGTGCGGTTTCTCGCGAGGTACGACGGCGAGGTCAGTGAGCCTCTCGTGGGGCGGCAAGGAAGTCGGGTCTCCATGCGAATGGCGAGGGGGAGCGCGTCTTTACTCTCAAGTCATAGTAGGGGAATCTGGCCTCGAGACGTGTTGAAGAAGGTCTCTCGAGGTCTTTCTCGGGTTGAGGCAGGACACCCTGGGGTCCCTCGACTTGTGCAGGTGACCTCAGGGGGCTTCTCATGGTGGCTCTGAGAAGTCAGGGAAACTGGAGGTGGGAGGGGCCTCTCGGCACTCCACTGGGTTTGGTGCATTGGAAGAGGGCCTCATCTCCAGTTGAGGCAGGAACCTCAGGGTTCCTCTGACTTCAGACTCCGATCGCAAGGTCCCTGCAGACTTGGGACAGGAGAGTCAGGCCTCGTCTTGGGTTGAGGCATGGAACTCCGCTTGCCTCTCGAGGTGTTCCCGGGGAGACAGGCCACTTGTCGAGCGGTATTTGGAACCTGGGGGTCTTTTCCCGACGATGCACGGGCGAGTCACTGCCCCTTCGTGTTGACTTCATTCACAGGGTGGAGTTCGAAGAGGTGTCCGGGCATCGGGTTCTTATCAAGAGGGGACCGGGAAATCGGGGTCCTTCGGAATGTGGAACCACCCACGAGGCCACGTCTGGAATGTCGTCGTGAGACCGGCCTCATCCTGAGGTGCGACCGGAAGGTCGGGAACCCCTTCCAGACAAAGCAGGGGAGTCGACCCTCCTGTCCAGATCAGGAGGGTAGAAGAGGCTCCGAGGAAGTGTTGCCGGAAAACTTCGGTGTTCCTCTCGAGGGAGACCGGGATGTCGGGGCACTTTGTGGGTCGCATCAAGGGTGACAAGTACCGTTTCGAACTCCAATTCCTAAAGTGGGACTTCTCCTGAGACGCTGTAGCGGCACAGGGCTACATCTTGCGATGACGGGGGAACCACGTGGTTTTTCTCGAGGTGTAGCAGGATTCTCGAATTACGACGGGGAATTCAGGATGCCTCTTGTGTTGGCCCAGGGAAGTCCAATCTTCCATTCGAGTTGCGAAGGAAAGCTGGGGATTGCTCTCGAGTGACTGCAGGGCCAATAGACCTCATCTAGGCTTGTGTCCAGAAGCCAGTGTTCCTCTCCAGGGGCGACAGGGATCTCGGGGTTGCATTCCAGACACACCCGGGGAGACAGGCCTCCATCTCAAGTGGAAGCAAAGAACCCCGCTCTGCTCTCGAGTCGCGACGGGTAACTCTTGGAGCTCACTGGGTGGACTAAAGGGAGTCAAGCCTCCTGAGGCGTTTGGAGAGAGGTCGCGAGATTGGTCTCTAGGCCATGCAGGAGACGAAGGCCCTCATCTCGCGATGACGGGGGAGTCTTGGGGTTGTTCTCGAGCGGCGGCCCCAGTGTGCGCTTTCTCACGAGGTACGACGGCGAGGTCAGTGAGCCTCTCGTGGGGCGCCAGGGAAGTCGGGTCTCCATGCGAGTGGCGAGGGCGAGCGCCTCATTGCTCTCGAGCCATGGTAGGGTGCCGGGGACCAGCCCCGGCTGATCCAGGGTATTCGAAGGAGAGACGGCGTAGGCGAAGATCAGGAAACCACTGCTTAATTAAATGTTAATTAAGGATATAAAGAGTAATAGAATGAGGATAGCTCAGTGAGGAAATTCAGTGGAGAAAAGAGGCTGAATAATTCAGCCAGAAGGTAAGAGAAAGAACGACATGGTGAGACCAAGTTTCGGTGAACAAGGCCCGCACTTTATTTTTCAAAGTAGTTTTTATACCTTAAGTTATGCATAGAGGATAATGGGGGAAGGGGTCGAGTCTTGCAGCAAACCAGGCTTTCTTCCTGCAAACTTATCATATGCAAAAGCTTAGGTGATTTGCATCATCTTCTGGCCCGGAGGCCTGTTAACATTTTAAGACCTTTTCTTCAGAAAACTTATTTTTCTCTAAAGGTGGTTGGTCAGGAGCCACCCTCCAAAAAAGCATTAGATAAAGTTGCATTCCTACAGAGCAAAGGTGTGGTGGGCTATAACAAGAAAAAGAATTAACTCAAGGGTCCCAGGTTACAAACATTAAAGCTACTACTTACACCAATTATATTAATCAATACACTGCCAGGGACACAGCAGGTAAGGGATATGGAAACTTAGCAGCAAACAATGGCCCAAGAAGTGAAAAACCATTCACCAATACAATTTCTAATCAATCTTGTAACTACTCAAAAGAATCTGTGTTTAGACAGTTTAGAACATCTCCTGCCTCTCACAGTTGGGAGGCTCTGAACAATCCCATGTGGCCGGAAAAACCTATTCAGGCAGGCTAGAGGATTTCCAAAGGAGTTTGTAGGTTAAACACTGTCACACCCAGGAATTATTAACTGGAACTGTAAGCTAACTCGTTTTTCAGAGAGAGGTAGTGGGGGAGAGCCCCCCGTAAAGTCAGAGGTTTAGGTGAAAGCACAAGCAGAAAGTAGGCAGACTCTGGTTTTGGGGGTATATGCTCGAGAATTTCCAGGGGGACTCCTGAAGCTCGATCCCGCCTTTGCGTATGCCGAGCCTCCTTCCTCATGACCTTTGTCATGGGCGGAGTTCCTCACTGGCTCCCAGCAGTGATAGAATTCCAGTGGAGCTATTCCAGATCCTGAAAGATGATGCTGTGGAAAGTGCTGCACTCAATATGCAATATGCAATATGCACTCAATATGCAATATGCCGGCTCACGGCAGTAGGGGAATCTGGCCTCGAGACGTGTTGAAGAAGGTCTCTCGAGGTCTTTCTCGGGTTGAGGCAGGACACCCTGGGGTCCCTCGACTTGTGCAGGTGACCTCAGGGGGCTTCTCATGGTGGCTCTGAGAAGTCAGGGAAACTGGAGGTGGGAGGGGCCTCTCGGCACTCCACTGGGTTTGGTGCATTGGAAGAGGGCCTCATCTCCAGTTGAGGCAGGAACCTCAGGGTTCCTCTGACTTCAGACTCCGATCGCAAGGTCCCTGCAGACTTGGGACAGGAGAGTCAGGCCTCGTCTTGGGTTGAGGCATGGAACTCCGCTTGCCTCTCGAGGTGTTCCCGGGGAGACAGGCCACTTGTCGAGCGGTATTTGGAACCTGGGGGTCTTTTCCCGACGATGCACGGGCGAGTCACTGCCCCTTCGTGTTGACTTCATTCACAGGGTGGAGTTCGAAGAGGTGTCCGGGCATCGGGTTCTTATCAAGAGGGGACCGGGAAATCGGGGTCCTTCGGAATGTGGAACCACCCACGAGGCCACGTCTGGAATGTCGTCGTGAGACCGGCCTCATCCTGAGGTGCGACCGGAAGGTCGGGAACCCCTTCCAGACAAAGCAGGGGAGTCGACCCTCCTGTCCAGATCAGGAGGGTAGAAGGGGCTCAGAGGAAGTGGTGCGGGAAAACCTCGGTGTTCCTCTTGAGGGAGACCGGGATGTCGGGGCACTTTGTGGGTCGCATCAAGGGTGCCAAGTACCGTTTCGACCTCCAATACCTAACGTGGGACTTCTCCTGAGACACTGTAGCGGGAAAGGGCTTCATCTTGCGATGACGGGGGAACCACGTGGATTTTCTCGAGTTGCAGCGGGATTCTCGAGTTACGACGGGGAATTCAGGATGCCTCTTGTGTTGGCCCAGGGAAGTCCAATCTTCCATTCGAGTTGCGAAGGAAAGCTGGGGATTGCTCTCGAGTGACTGCAGGGCCAATAGACCTCATCTAGGCTTGTGTCCAGAAGCCAATGTTCCTCTCCAGGGGCGAAAGGGATCTCGGGGTTGCATTCCAGACGCACCCGGGGAGACAGGCATCCATCTCGAGTGGAAGCAAAGAACCCCGCTCTGCTCTCGAGTCGCGACGGGTATCTCTTGGAGCTCACTGGGTGGACTAAAGGGAGTCAAGCCTCCTGAGGCGTTTGGAGAGAGGTCGAGAGACTGGTCTCTAGGCCATACAGGAGACGAAGGCCCTCAAGTCGCGATGACGGGGGAGGCTCGGGGTTGTTCTCGAGCGGCGGCCCCAGTGTGCGGTTTCTCGCGAGGTACGACGGCGAGGTCAGTGAGCCTCTCGTGGGGCGGCAAGGAAGTCGGGTCTCCATGCGAATGGCGAGGGGGAGCGCGTCTTTACTCTCAAGTCATAGTAGGGGAATCTGGCCTCGAGACGTGTTGAAGAAGGTCTCTCGAGGTCTTTCTCGGGTTGAGGCAGGACACCCTGGGGTCCCTCGACTTGTGCAGGTGACCTCAGGGGGCTTCTCATGGTGGCTCTGAGAAGTCAGGGAAACTGGAGGTGGGAGGGGCCTCTCGGCACTCCACTGGGTTTGGTGCATTGGAAGAGGGCCTCATCTCCAGTTGAGGCAGGAACCTCAGGGTTCCTCTGACTTCAGACTCCGATCGCAAGGTCCCTGCAGACTTGGGACAGGAGAGTCAGGCCTCGTCTTGGGTTGAGGCATGGAACTCCGCTTGCCTCTCGAGGTGTTCCCGGGGAGACAGGCCACTTGTCGAGCGGTATTTGGAACCTGGGGGTCTTTTCCCGACGATGCACGGGCGAGTCACTGCCCCTTCGTGTTGACTTCATTCACAGGGTGGAGTTCGAAGAGGTGTCCGGGCATCGGGTTCTTATCAAGAGGGGACCGGGAAATCGGGGTCCTTCGGAATGTGGAACCACCCACGAGGCCACGTCTGGAATGTCGTCGTGAGACCGGCCTCATCCTGAGGTGCGACCGGAAGGTCGGGAACCCCTTCCAGACAAAGCAGGGGAGTCGACCCTCCTGTCCAGATCAGGAGGGTAGAAGGGGCTCAGAGGAAGTGGTGCCGGAAAACCTCGGTGTTCCTCTTGAGGGAGACCGGGATGTCGGGGCACTTTGTGGGTCGCATCAAGGGTGCCAAGTACCGTTTCGACCTCCAATACCTAACGTGGGACTTCTCCTGAGACACTGTAGCGGGAAAGGGCTTCATCTTGCGATGACGGGGGAACCACGTGGATTTTCTCGAGTTGCAGCGGGATTCTCGAGTTACGACGGGGAATTCAGGATGCCTCTTGTGTTGGCCCAGGGAAGTCCAATCTTCCATTCGAGTTGCGAAGGAAAGCTGGGGATTGCTCTCGAGTGACTGCAGGGCCAATAGACCTCATCTAGGCTTGTGTCCAGAAGCCAATGTTCCTCTCCAGGGGCGAAAGGGATCTCGGGGTTGCATTCCAGACGCACCCGGGGAGACAGGCATCCATCTCGAGTGGAAGCAAAGAACCCCGCTCTGCTCTCGAGTCGCGACGGGTATCTCTTGGAGCTCACTGGGTGGACTAAAGGGAGTCAAGCCTCCTGAGGCGTTTGGAGAGAGGTCGAGAGACTGGTCTCTAGGCCATACAGGAGACGAAGGCCCTCAAGTCGCGATGACGGGGGAGGCTCGGGGTTGTTCTCGAGCGGCGGCCCCAGTGTGCGGTTTCTCGCGAGGTACGACGGCGAGGTCAGTGAGCCTCTCGTGGGGCGGCAAGGAAGTCGGGTCTCCATGCGAATGGCGAGGGGGAGCGCGTCTTTACTCTCAAGTCATAGTAGGGGAATCTGGCCTCGAGACGTGTTGAAGAAGGTCTCTCGAGGTCTTTCTCGGGTTGAGGCAGGACACCCTGGGGTCCCTCGACTTGTGCAGGTGACCTCAGGGGGCTTCTCATGGTGGCTCTGAGAAGTCAGGGAAACTGGAGGTGGGAGGGGCCTCTCGGCACTCCACTGGGTTTGGTGCATTGGAAGAGGGCCTCATCTCCAGTTGAGGCAGGAACCTCAGGGTTCCTCTGACTTCAGACTCCGATCGCAAGGTCCCTGCAGACTTGGGACAGGAGAGTCAGGCCTCGTCTTGGGTTGAGGCATGGAACTCCGCTTGCCTCTCGAGGTGTTCCCGGGGAGACAGGCCACTTGTCGAGCGGTATTTGGAACCTGGGGGTCTTTTCCCGACGATGCACGGGCGAGTCACTGCCCCTTCGTGTTGACTTCATTCACAGGGTGGAGTTCGAAGAGGTGTCCGGGCATCGGGTTCTTATCAAGAGGGGACCGGGAAATCGGGGTCCTTCGGAATGTGGAACCACCCACGAGGCCACGTCTGGAATGTCGTCGTGAGACCGGCCTCATCCTGAGGTGCGACCGGAAGGTCGGGAACCCCTTCCAGACAAAGCAGGGGAGTCGACCCTCCTGTCCAGATCAGGAGGGTAGAAGGGGCTCCGAGGAAGTGTTGCCGGAAAACTTCGGTGTTCCTCTCGAGGGAGACCGGGATGTCGGGGCACTTTGTGGGTCGCATCAAGGGTGACAAGTACCGTTTCGAACTCCAATTCCTAAAGTGGGACTTCTCCTGAGACGCTGTAGCGGCACAGGGCTACATCTTGCGATGACGGGGGAACCACGTGGTTTTTCTCGAGGTGTAGCAGGATTCTCGAATTACGACGGGGAATTCAGGATGCCTCTTGTGTTGGCCCAGGGAAGTCCAATCTTCCATTCGAGTTGCGAAGGAAAGCTGGGGATTGCTCTCGAGTGACTGCAGGGCCAATAGACCTCATCTAGGCTTGTGTCCAGAAGCCAGTGTTCCTCTCCAGGGGCGACAGGGATCTCGGGGTTGCATTCCAGACACACCCGGGGAGACAGGCATCCATCTCGAGTGGAAGCAAAGAACCCCGCTCTGCTCTCGAGTCGCGACGGGTATCTCTTGGAGCTCACTGGGTGGACTAAAGGGAGTCAAGCCTCCTGAGGCGTTTGGAGAGAGGTCGCGAGATTGGTCTCTAGGCCATGCAGGAGACGAAGGCCCTCATCTCGCGATGACGGGGGAGTCTTGGGGTTGTTCTCGAGCGGCGGCCCCAGTGTGCGCTTTCTCACGAGGTACGACGGCGAGGTCAGTGAGCCTCTCGTGGGGCGCCAGGGAAGTCGGGTCTCCATGCGAGTGGCGAGGGCGAGCGCCTCATTGCTCTCGAGCCATGGTAGGGTGCCGGGGACCAGCCCCGGCTGATCCAGGGTATTCGAAGGAGAGACGGCGTAGGCGAAGATCAGGAAACCACTGCTTAATTAAATGTTAATTAAGGATATAAAGAGTAATAGAATGAGGATAGCTCAGTGAGGAAATTCAGTGGAGAAAAGAGGCTGAATAATTCAGCCAGAAGGTAAGAGAAAGAACGACATGGTGAGACCAAGTTTCGGTGAACAAGGCCCGCACTTTATTTTTCAAAGTAGTTTTTATACCTTAAGTTATGCATAGAGGATAATGGGGGAAGGGGTCGAGTCTTGCAGCAAACCAGGCTTTCTTCCTGCAAACTTATCATATGCAAAAGCTTAGGTGATTTGCATCATCTTCTGGCCCGGAGGCCTGTTAACATTTTAAGACCTTTTCTTCAGAAAACTTATTTTTCTCTAAAGGTGGTTGGTCAGGAGCCACCCTCCAAAAAAGCATTAGATAAAGTTGCATTCCTACAGAGCAAAGGTGTGGTGGGCTATAACAAGAAAAAGAATTAACTCAAGGGTCCCAGGTTACAAACATTAAAGCTACTACTTACACCAATTATATTAATCAATACACTGCCAGGGACACAGCAGGTAAGGGATATGGAAACTTAGCAGCAAACAATGGCCCAACAAGTGAAAAACCATTCACCAATACAATTTCTAATCAATCTTGTAACTACTCAAAAGAATCTGTGTTTAGACAGTTTAGAACATCTCCTGCCTCTCACAGTTGGGAGGCTCTGAACAATCCCATGTGGCCGGAAAAACCTATTCAGGCAGGCTAGAGGATTTCCAAAGGAGTTTGTAGGTTAAACACTGTCACACCCAGGAATTATTAACTGGAACTGTAAGCTAACTCTTTTTTCAGAGAGAGGTAGTGGGGGAGAGCCCCCCGTAAAGTCAGAGGTTTAGGTGAAAGCACAAGCAGAAAGTAGGCAGACTCTGGTTTTGGGGGTATATGCTCGAGAATTTCCAGGGGGACTCCTGAAGCTCGATCCCGCCTTTGCGTATGCCGAGCCTCCTTCCTCATGACCTTTGTCATGGGCGGAGTTCCTCACTGGCTCCCAGCAGTGATAGAATTCCAGTGGAGCTATTCCAGATCCTGAAAGATGATGCTGTGGAAAGTGCTGCACTCAATATGCAATATGCAATATGCACTCAATATGCAATATGCCGGCTCACGGCAGTAGGGGAATCTGGCCTCGAGACGTGTTGAAGAAGGTCTCTCGAGGTCTTTCTCGGGTTGAGGCAGGACACCCTGGGGTCCCTCGACTTGTGCAGGTGACCTCAGGGGGCTTCTCATGGTGGCTCTGAGAAGTCAGGGAAACTGGAGGTGGGAGGGGCCTCTCGGCACTCCACTGGGTTTGGTGCATTGGAAGAGGGCCTCATCTCCAGTTGAGGCAGGAACCTCAGGGTTCCTCTGACTTCAGACTCCGATCGCAAGGTCCCTGCAGACTTGGGACAGGAGAGTCAGGCCTCGTCTTGGGTTGAGGCATGGAACTCCGCTTGCCTCTCGAGGTGTTCCCGGGGAGACAGGCCACTTGTCGAGCGGTATTTGGAACCTGGGGGTCTTTTCCCGACGATGCACGGGCGAGTCACTGCCCCTTCGTGTTGACTTCATTCACAGGGTGGAGTTCGAAGAGGTGTCCGGGCATCGGGTTCTTATCAAGAGGGGACCGGGAAATCGGGGTCCTTCGGAATGTGGAACCACCCACGAGGCCACGTCTGGAATGTCGTCGTGAGACCGGCCTCATCCTGAGGTGCGACCGGAAGGTCGGGAACCCCTTCCAGACAAAGCAGGGGAGTCGACCCTCCTGTCCAGATCAGGAGGGTAGAAGGGGCTCAGAGGAAGTGGTGCGGGAAAACCTCGGTGTTCCTCTTGAGGGAGACCGGGATGTCGGGGCACTTTGTGGGTCGCATCAAGGGTGCCAAGTACCGTTTCGACCTCCAATACCTAACGTGGGACTTCTCCTGAGACACTGTAGCGGGAAAGGGCTTCATCTTGCGATGACGGGGGAACCACGTGGATTTTCTCGAGTTGCAGCGGGATTCTCGAGTTACGACGGGGAATTCAGGATGCCTCTTGTGTTGGCCCAGGGAAGTCCAATCTTCCATTCGAGTTGCGAAGGAAAGCTGGGGATTGCTCTCGAGTGACTGCAGGGCCAATAGACCTCATCTAGGCTTGTGTCCAGAAGCCAATGTTCCTCTCCAGGGGCGAAAGGGATCTCGGGGTTGCATTCCAGACGCACCCGGGGAGACAGGCATCCATCTCGAGTGGAAGCAAAGAACCCCGCTCTGCTCTCGAGTCGCGACGGGTATCTCTTGGAGCTCACTGGGTGGACTAAAGGGAGTCAAGCCTCCTGAGGCGTTTGGAGAGAGGTCGAGAGACTGGTCTCTAGGCCATACAGGAGACGAAGGCCCTCAAGTCGCGATGACGGGGGAGGCTCGGGGTTGTTCTCGAGCGGCGGCCCCAGTGTGCGGTTTCTCGCGAGGTACGACGGCGAGGTCAGTGAGCCTCTCGTGGGGCGGCAAGGAAGTCGGGTCTCCATGCGAATGGCGAGGGGGAGCGCGTCTTTACTCTCAAGTCATAGTAGGGGAATCTGGCCTCGAGACGTGTTGAAGAAGGTCTCTCGAGGTCTTTCTCGGGTTGAGGCAGGACACCCTGGGGTCCCTCGACTTGTGCAGGTGACCTCAGGGGGCTTCTCATGGTGGCTCTGAGAAGTCAGGGAAACTGGAGGTGGGAGGGGCCTCTCGGCACTCCACTGGGTTTGGTGCATTGGAAGAGGGCCTCATCTCCAGTTGAGGCAGGAACCTCAGGGTTCCTCTGACTTCAGACTCCGATCGCAAGGTCCCTGCAGACTTGGGACAGGAGAGTCAGGCCTCGTCTTGGGTTGAGGCATGGAACTCCGCTTGCCTCTCGAGGTGTTCCCGGGGAGACAGGCCACTTGTCGAGCGGTATTTGGAACCTGGGGGTCTTTTCCCGACGATGCACGGGCGAGTCACTGCCCCTTCGTGTTGACTTCATTCACAGGGTGGAGTTCGAAGAGGTGTCCGGGCATCGGGTTCTTATCAAGAGGGGACCGGGAAATCGGGGTCCTTCGGAATGTGGAACCACCCACGAGGCCACGTCTGGAATGTCGTCGTGAGACCGGCCTCATCCTGAGGTGCGACCGGAAGGTCGGGAACCCCTTCCAGACAAAGCAGGGGAGTCGACCCTCCTGTCCAGATCAGGAGGGTAGAAGGGGCTCCGAGGAAGTGTTGCCGGAAAACTTCGGTGTTCCTCTCGAGGGAGACCGGGATGTCGGGGCACTTTGTGGGTCGCATCAAGGGTGACAAGTACCGTTTCGAACTCCAATTCCTAAAGTGGGACTTCTCCTGAGACGCTGTAGCGGCACAGGGCTACATCTTGCGATGACGGGGGAACCACGTGGTTTTTCTCGAGGTGTAGCAGGATTCTCGAATTACGACGGGGAATTCAGGATGCCTCTTGTGTTGGCCCAGGGAAGTCCAATCTTCCATTCGAGTTGCGAAGGAAAGCTGGGGATTGCTCTCGAGTGACTGCAGGGCCAATAGACCTCATCTAGGCTTGTGTCCAGAAGCCAGTGTTCCTCTCCAGGGGCGACAGGGATCTCGGGGTTGCATTCCAGACACACCCGGGGAGACAGGCATCCATCTCGAGTGGAAGCAAAGAACCCCGCTCTGCTCTCGAGTCGCGACGGGTATCTCTTGGAGCTCACTGGGTGGACTAAAGGGAGTCAAGCCTCCTGAGGCGTTTGGAGAGAGGTCGCGAGATTGGTCTCTAGGCCATGCAGGAGACGAAGGCCCTCATCTCGCGATGACGGGGGAGTCTTGGGGTTGTTCTCGAGCGGCGGCCCCAGTGTGCGCTTTCTCACGAGGTACGACGGCGAGGTCAGTGAGCCTCTCGTGGGGCGCCAGGGAAGTCGGGTCTCCATGCGAGTGGCGAGGGCGAGCGCCGTCATTGCTCTCGAGCCATGGTAGGGTGCCGGGGACCAGCCCCGGCTGATCCAGGGTATTCGAAGGAGAGACGGCGTAGGCGAAGATCAGGAAACCACTGCTTAATTAAATGTTAATTAAGGATATAAAGAGTAATAGAATGAGGATAGCTCAGTGAGGAAATTCAGTGGAGAAAAGAGGCTGAATAATTCAGCCAGAAGGTAAGAGAAAGAACGACATGGTGAGACCAAGTTTCGGTGAACAAGGCCCGCACTTTATTTTTCAAAGTAGTTTTTATACCTTAAGTTATGCATAGAGGATAATGGGGGAAGGGGTCGAGTCTTGCAGCAAACCAGGCTTTCTTCCTGCAAACTTATCATATGCAAAAGCTTAGGTGATTTGCATCATCTTCTGGCCCGGAGGCCTGTTAACATTTTAAGACCTTTTCTTCAGAAAACTTATTTTTCTCTAAAGGTGGTTGGTCAGGAGCCACCCTCCAAAAAAGCATTAGATAAAGTTGCATTCCTACAGAGCAAAGGTGTGGTGGGCTATAACAAGAAAAAGAATTAACTCAAGGGTCCCAGGTTACAAACATTAAAGCTACTACTTACACCAATTATATTAATCAATACACTGCCAGGGACACAGCAGGTAAGGGATATGGAAACTTAGCAGCAAACAATGGCCCAACAAGTGAAAAACCATTCACCAATACAATTTCTAATCAATCTTGTAACTACTCAAAAGAATCTGTGTTTAGACAGTTTAGAACATCTCCTGCCTCTCACAGTTGGGAGGCTCTGAACAATCCCATGTGGCCGGAAAAACCTATTCAGGCAGGCTAGAGGATTTCCAAAGGAGTTTGTAGGTTAAACACTGTCACACCCAGGAATTATTAACTGGAACTGTAAGCTAACTCTTTTTTCAGAGAGAGGTAGTGGGGGAGAGCCCCCCGTAAAGTCAGAGGTTTAGGTGAAAGCACAAGCAGAAAGTAGGCAGACTCTGGTTTTGGGGGTATATGCTCGAGAATTTCCAGGGGGACTCCTGAAGCTCGATCCCGCCTTTGCGTATGCCGAGCCTCCTTCCTCATGACCTTTGTCATGGGCGGAGTTCCTCACTGGCTCCCAGCAGTGATAGAATTCCAGTGGAGCTATTCCAGATCCTGAAAGATGATGCTGTGGAAAGTGCTGCACTCAATATGCAATATGCAATATGCACTCAATATGCAATATGCCGGCTCACGGCAGTAGGGGAATCTGGCCTCGAGACGTGTTGAAGAAGGTCTCTCGAGGTCTTTCTCGGGTTGAGGCAGGACACCCTGGGGTCCCTCGACTTGTGCAGGTGACCTCAGGGGGCTTCTCATGGTGGCTCTGAGAAGTCAGGGAAACTGGAGGTGGGAGGGGCCTCTCGGCACTCCACTGGGTTTGGTGCATTGGAAGAGGGCCTCATCTCCAGTTGAGGCAGGAACCTCAGGGTTCCTCTGACTTCAGACTCCGATCGCAAGGTCCCTGCAGACTTGGGACAGGAGAGTCAGGCCTCGTCTTGGGTTGAGGCATGGAACTCCGCTTGCCTCTCGAGGTGTTCCCGGGGAGACAGGCCACTTGTCGAGCGGTATTTGGAACCTGGGGGTCTTTTCCCGACGATGCACGGGCGAGTCACTGCCCCTTCGTGTTGACTTCATTCACAGGGTGGAGTTCGAAGAGGTGTCCGGGCATCGGGTTCTTATCAAGAGGGGACCGGGAAATCGGGGTCCTTCGGAATGTGGAACCACCCACGAGGCCACGTCTGGAATGTCGTCGTGAGACCGGCCTCATCCTGAGGTGCGACCGGAAGGTCGGGAACCCCTTCCAGACAAAGCAGGGGAGTCGACCCTCCTGTCCAGATCAGGAGGGTAGAAGAGGCTCCGAGGAAGTGTTGCCGGAAAACTTCGGTGTTCCTCTCGAGGGAGACCGGGATGTCGGGGCACTTTGTGGGTCGCATCAAGGGTGACAAGTACCGTTTCGAACTCCAATTCCTAAAGTGGGACTTCTCCTGAGACGCTGTAGCGGCACAGGGCTACATCTTGCGATGACGGGGGAACCACGTGGTTTTTCTCGAGGTGTAGCAGGATTCTCGAATTACGACGGGGAATTCAGGATGCCTCTTGTGTTGGCCCAGGGAAGTCCAATCTTCCATTCGAGTTGCGAAGGAAAGCTGGGGATTGCTCTCGAGTGACTGCAGGGCCAATAGACCTCATCTAGGCTTGTGTCCAGAAGCCAGTGTTCCTCTCCAGGGGCGACAGGGATCTCGGGGTTGCATTCCAGACACACCCGGGGAGACAGGCATCCATCTCGAGTGGAAGCAAAGAACCCCGCTCTGCTCTCGAGTCGCGACGGGTATCTCTTGGAGCTCACTGGGTGGACTAAAGGGAGTCAAGCCTCCTGAGGCGTTTGGAGAGAGGTCGCGAGATTGGTCTCTAGGCCATGCAGGAGACGAAGGCCCTCATCTCGCGATGACGGGGGAGTCTTGGGGTTGTTCTCGAGCGGCGGCCCCAGTGTGCGCTTTCTCACGAGGTACGACGGCGAGGTCAGTGAGCCTCTCGTGGGGCGCCAGGGAAGTCGGGTCTCCATGCGAGTGGCGAGGGCGAGCGCCGTCATTGCTCTCGAGCCATGGTAGGGTGCCGGGGACCAGCCCCGGCTGATCCAGGGTATTCGAAGGAGAGACGGCGTAGGCGAAGATCAGGAAACCACTGCTTAATTAAATGTTAATTAAGGATATAAAGAGTAATAGAATGAGGATAGCTCAGTGAGGAAATTCAGTGGAGAAAAGAGGCTGAATAATTCAGCCAGAAGGTAAGAGAAAGAACGACATGGTGAGACCAAGTTTCGGTGAACAAGGCCCGCACTTTATTTTTCAAAGTAGTTTTTATACCTTAAGTTATGCATAGAGGATAATGGGGGAAGGGGTCGAGTCTTGCAGCAAACCAGGCTTTCTTCCTGCAAACTTATCATATGCAAAAGCTTAGGTGATTTGCATCATCTTCTGGCCCGGAGGCCTGTTAACATTTTAAGACCTTTTCTTCAGAAAACTTATTTTTCTCTAAAGGTGGTTGGTCAGGAGCCACCCTCCAAAAAAGCATTAGATAAAGTTGCATTCCTACAGAGCAAAGGTGTGGTGGGCTATAACAAGAAAAAGAATTAACTCAAGGGTCCCAGGTTACAAACATTAAAGCTACTACTTACACCAATTATATTAATCAATACACTGCCAGGGACACAGCAGGTAAGGGATATGGAAACTTAGCAGCAAACAATGGCCCAACAAGTGAAAAACCATTCACCAATACAATTTCTAATCAATCTTGTAACTACTCAAAAGAATCTGTGTTTAGACAGTTTAGAACATCTCCTGCCTCTCACAGTTGGGAGGCTCTGAACAATCCCATGTGGCCGGAAAAACCTATTCAGGCAGGCTAGAGGATTTCCAAAGGAGTTTGTAGGTTAAACACTGTCACACCCAGGAATTATTAACTGGAACTGTAAGCTAACTCTTTTTTCAGAGAGAGGTAGTGGGGGAGAGCCCCCCGTAAAGTCAGAGGTTTAGGTGAAAGCACAAGCAGAAAGTAGGCAGACTCTGGTTTTGGGGGTATATGCTCGAGAATTTCCAGGGGGACTCCTGAAGCTCGATCCCGCCTTTGCGTATGCCGAGCCTCCTTCCTCATGACCTTTGTCATGGGCGGAGTTCCTCACTGGCTCCCAGCAGTGATAGAATTCCAGTGGAGCTATTCCAGATCCTGAAAGATGATGCTGTGGAAAGTGCTGCACTCAATATGCAATATGCAATATGCACTCAATATGCAATATGCCGGCTCACGGCAGTAGGGGAATCTGGCCTCGAGACGTGTTGAAGAAGGTCTCTCGAGGTCTTTCTCGGGTTGAGGCAGGACACCCTGGGGTCCCTCGACTTGTGCAGGTGACCTCAGGGGGCTTCTCATGGTGGCTCTGAGAAGTCAGGGAAACTGGAGGTGGGAGGGGCCTCTCGGCACTCCACTGGGTTTGGTGCATTGGAAGAGGGCCTCATCTCCAGTTGAGGCAGGAACCTCAGGGTTCCTCTGACTTCAGACTCCGATCGCAAGGTCCCTGCAGACTTGGGACAGGAGAGTCAGGCCTCGTCTTGGGTTGAGGCATGGAACTCCGCTTGCCTCTCGAGGTGTTCCCGGGGAGACAGGCCACTTGTCGAGCGGTATTTGGAACCTGGGGGTCTTTTCCCGACGATGCACGGGCGAGTCACTGCCCCTTCGTGTTGACTTCATTCACAGGGTGGAGTTCGAAGAGGTGTCCGGGCATCGGGTTCTTATCAAGAGGGGACCGGGAAATCGGGGTCCTTCGGAATGTGGAACCACCCACGAGGCCACGTCTGGAATGTCGTCGTGAGACCGGCCTCATCCTGAGGTGCGACCGGAAGGTCGGGAACCCCTTCCAGACAAAGCAGGGGAGTCGACCCTCCTGTCCAGATCAGGAGGGTAGAAGAGGCTCCGAGGAAGTGTTGCCGGAAAACTTCGGTGTTCCTCTCGAGGGAGACCGGGATGTCGGGGCACTTTGTGGGTCGCATCAAGGGTGACAAGTACCGTTTCGACCTCCAATTCCTAAAGTGGGACTTCTCCTGAGACGCTGTAGCGGCACAGGGCTACATCTTGCGATGACGGGGGAACCACGTGGTTTTTCTCGAGGTGTAGCAGGATTCTCGAATTACGACGGGGAATTCAGGATGCCTCTTGTGTTGGCCCAGGGAAGTCCAATCTTCCATTCGAGTTGCGAAGGAAAGCTGGGGATTGCTCTCGAGTGACTGCAGGGCCAATAGACCTCATCTAGGCTTGTGTCCAGAAGCCAGTGTTCCTCTCCAGGGGCGACAGGGATCTCGGGGTTGCATTCCAGACACACCCGGGGAGACAGGCATCCATCTCGAGTGGAAGCAAAGAACCCCGCTCTGCTCTCGAGTCGCGACGGGTATCTCTTGGAGCTCACTGGGTGGACTAAAGGGAGTCAAGCCTCCTGAGGCGTTTGGAGAGAGGTCGCGAGATTGGTCTCTAGGCCATGCAGGAGACGAAGGCCCTCATCTCGCGATGACGGGGGAGTCTTGGGGTTGTTCTCGAGCGGCGGCCCCAGTGTGCGCTTTCTCACGAGGTACGACGGCGAGGTCAGTGAGCCTCTCGTGGGGCGCCAGGGAAGTCGGGTCTCCATGCGAGTGGCGAGGGCGAGCGCCGTCATTGCTCTCGAGCCATGGTAGGGTGCCGGGGACCAGCCCCGGCTGATCCAGGGTATTCGAAGGAGAGACGGCGTAGGCGAAGATCAGGAAACCACTGCTTAATTAAATGTTAATTAAGGATATAAAGAGTAATAGAATGAGGATAGCTCAGTGAGGAAATTCAGTGGAGAAAAGAGGCTGAATAATTCAGCCAGAAGGTAAGAGAAAGAACGACATGGTGAGACCAAGTTTCGGTGAACAAGGCCCGCACTTTATTTTTCAAAGTAGTTTTTATACCTTAAGTTATGCATAGAGGATAATGGGGGAAGGGGTCGAGTCTTGCAGCAAACCAGGCTTTCTTCCTGCAAACTTATCATATGCAAAAGCTTAGGTGATTTGCATCATCTTCTGGCCCGGAGGCCTGTTAACATTTTAAGACCTTTTCTTCAGAAAACTTATTTTTCTCTAAAGGTGGTTGGTCAGGAGCCACCCTCCAAAAAAGCATTAGATAAAGTTGCATTCCTACAGAGCAAAGGTGTGGTGGGCTATAACAAGAAAAAGAATTAACTCAAGGGTCCCAGGTTACAAACATTAAAGCTACTACTTACACCAATTATATTAATCAATACACTGCCAGGGACACAGCAGGTAAGGGATATGGAAACTTAGCAGCAAACAATGGCCCAACAAGTGAAAAACCATTCACCAATACAATTTCTAATCAATCTTGTAACTACTCAAAAGAATCTGTGTTTAGACAGTTTAGAACATCTCCTGCCTCTCACAGTTGGGAGGCTCTGAACAATCCCATGTGGCCGGAAAAACCTATTCAGGCAGGCTAGAGGATTTCCAAAGGAGTTTGTAGGTTAAACACTGTCACACCCAGGAATTATTAACTGGAACTGTAAGCTAACTCTTTTTTCAGAGAGAGGTAGTGGGGGAGAGCCCCCCGTAAAGTCAGAGGTTTAGGTGAAAGCACAAGCAGAAAGTAGGCAGACTCTGGTTTTGGGGGTATATGCTCGAGAATTTCCAGGGGGACTCCTGAAGCTCGATCCCGCCTTTGCGTATGCCGAGCCTCCTTCCTCATGACCTTTGTCATGGGCGGAGTTCCTCACTGGCTCCCAGCAGTGATAGAATTCCAGTGGAGCTATTCCAGATCCTGAAAGATGATGCTGTGGAAAGTGCTGCACTCAATATGCAATATGCAATATGCACTCAATATGCAATATGCCGGCTCACGGCAGTAGGGGAATCTGGCCTCGAGACGTGTTGAAGAAGGTCTCTCGAGGTCTTTCTCGGGTTGAGGCAGGACACCCTGGGGTCCCTCGACTTGTGCAGGTGACCTCAGGGGGCTTCTCATGGTGGCTCTGAGAAGTCAGGGAAACTGGAGGTGGGAGGGGCCTCTCGGCACTCCACTGGGTTTGGTGCATTGGAAGAGGGCCTCATCTCCAGTTGAGGCAGGAACCTCAGGGTTCCTCTGACTTCAGACTCCGATCGCAAGGTCCCTGCAGACTTGGGACAGGAGAGTCAGGCCTCGTCTTGGGTTGAGGCATGGAACTCCGCTTGCCTCTCGAGGTGTTCCCGGGGAGACAGGCCACTTGTCGAGCGGTATTTGGAACCTGGGGGTCTTTTCCCGACGATGCACGGGCGAGTCACTGCCCCTTCGTGTTGACTTCATTCACAGGGTGGAGTTCGAAGAGGTGTCCGGGCATCGGGTTCTTATCAAGAGGGGACCGGGAAATCGGGGTCCTTCGGAATGTGGAACCACCCACGAGGCCACGTCTGGAATGTCGTCGTGAGACCGGCCTCATCCTGAGGTGCGACCGGAAGGTCGGGAACCCCTTCCAGACAAAGCAGGGGAGTCGACCCTCCTGTCGAGATGAGGAGGGTAGAAGGGGCTCAAAGGAAGTGTTGCCGGAAACTTCGGTGTTCCTCTCGAGGGAGACCGGGATGTCGGGGCACTTTGTGGGTCGCATCAAGGGTGCCAAGTACCGTTTCGACCTCCAATTCCTAACGTGGGACTTCTCCTGAGACGCTGTAGCGGGCACAGGGCTACATCTTGCGATGACGGGGGAACCACGTGGTTTTTCTCGAGGTGTAGCAGGATTCTCGAATTACGACGGGGAATTCAGGATGCCTCTTGTGTTGGCCCAGGGAAGTCCAATCTTCCATTTGAGTTGCGAAGGAAAGCTGGGGATTGCTCTCGAGTGACTGCAGGGCCAATAGACCTCATCTAGGCTTGTGTCCAGAAGCCAGTGTTCCTCTCCAGGGGCGACAGGGATCTCGGGGTTGCATTCCAGACACACCCGGGGAGACAGGCATCCATCTCGAGTGGAAGCAAAGAACCCCGCTCTGCTCTCGAGTCGCGACGGGTATCTCTTGGAGCTCACTGGGTGGACTAAAGGGAGTCAAGCCTCCTGAGGCGTTTGGAGAGAGGTCGCGAGACTGGTCTCTAGGCCATGCAGGAGACGAAGGCCCTCATCTCGCGATGACGGGGGAGTCTCGGGGTTGTTCTCGAGCGGCGGCCCCAGTGTGCGCTTTCTCACGAGGTACGACGGCGAGGTCAGTGAGCCTCTCGTGGGGCGCCAGGAAGTCGGGTCTCCATGCGAGTGGCGAGGGGGAGCGCGTCATTGCTCTCGAGCCATGGTAGGGTGCCGGGGACCAGCCCCGGCTGATCCCAGGGTATTCGAAGGAGAGACGGCGTAGGCGAAGATCAGGAAACCACTGCTTAATTAAATGTTAATTAAGGATATAAAGAGTAATAGAATGAGGATAGCTCAGTGAGGAAATTCAGTGGAGAAAAGAGGCTGAATAATTCAGCCAGAAGGTAAGAGAAAGAACAACATGGTGAGGACCAAGTTTCGGTGAACAAGGCCCGCACTTTATTTTTCAAGTAGTTTTTATATCTTATGCTTATGCATAGAGGATAATGGGGGAAGGGGTCGAGTCTTGCAGCATAACAGGCCTTTCTTCCTGCAAACATATCATATGCAAAAGCTTAGGTGATTTGCATCACTTAGTCCAGGAGGCACGTGAACAATTAGGACCGTGCCAGAAAACTTTTTTTCTCTTCTAGGTCAACCTAGAAGAGATCACGGAAGAGGTAAAGAAACTTAAAATCCATTAGCAAAGGCAGTTCAACCTCTCAAGAAACCTTGTGCTAGGCACAACACTCTTTTCTGGGGGTCCACTTTCCCTACAACCTCCTGATCCCATTCTGTACCCATTCCTTTGCTTCTCCCATCCTGAAACTGCCACCTGGAAGAAAGAACGACGTCGTTTTCCTTCAGAAAATGCGATTTCATGCCACATACCTTCTTTTAATACCAAGTCATACATTTCCCTTCAGCAACCAAGAACTGACTTTTATATTGGCATTCGACAGATTGGTGAACATACCTATCAGTGATAGTAGCGCCCCTCCCCTCCCCCGCACGCACGCACGCACACACACACACACACACACACACACACACCCAAGATCAGAACCAAACAAAACAAAAAAAATTGCTTTCTTACGTTTCACATGTCAGGATGGTGCCAGACACTCTTATTGGATAGTCAAAAATCTCTTTTGTTTCTGTGTAAAAGGGAGGTCCTTTCAAGGCGTGAATGTTTCAGAACTTTAATTTATTTGGAAATGACCCAGCTCTTCAGTACACTGTCGTCACTTAGTTTAGCACAGGATAGAAACTCGGGTAACCAAAACACCTGGAGAAACGATTGTATGTTCAGTTCAGTTCAGTGGCTCAGTCGTGTCTGACTCTTTGGGACCCCGTGGCCTGCAGGACGCTGGGCTTCCGTGTCCATCACCAACTCCAGGGGCTTGCTCAAACTCATGTCCATCGAATCAGTGATGCCATCCAACCATCTTAGCCTCTGTCGTCCCCTTCTCCTCTGCCTTCAATCAAGACTCTCATAGGCAGATATTTTCGAGTGTAATTAGTGTTCATAGTTTATCTAAAAGCTCATATCACATTTAATTTTTCGTTTTGTTCCTGTTCTTTCGAGGTACTTTCTCGTTGACAAGCTTGTGACAGATAGAACGATATAGCAATTTTTACCTTAGAACAAACCGAGGCACTATGAACATTTTGTGCTTCATGTTGATGACTCTTAGACATGTCTACAGTAGAGGAGCAAAAACAAAACTACTAGATATTTCATATTGACTAGTTCCCAGTTCACGGGACTCTGACATTCCCTGAGGTCAAAGTTTTCTTGTATTGGAAGCAGTTGGGTTTGCAAGGGCTGCCTTGTCTTGAGACCATTGAAATAAGAACTCAGAACTTGAGCACTATTATCAAAAATCACAAGGCTCACACTGACACAGACATCAATCCAGACAGACAAGACAAGACATCTTCCAGTTTTCCGCCTGAGATGGAAAAGATTTCTTTGAGCCGTTTTTTCTGGGGAGTGGGGGGTGGGGCTGGCGGCCAGGCAGGCTTTGGGAAGGAGCTCAGGGTTTGGAATTGCATATGAAAAGAACCAGCTTTCCGGGTTCCAAGGAATCAAGTTTCCTTGGAAACCAACTTTGTCCGGTTCTATAGAATATCATGGCCCTCCTAGGTCAGGTCGTCTTTCCTTTCCGTAGCCCTCGTTGGATCCCTGAATTCTAGACAGCTTGGATTGCCTCTGTGGGCTGGATGGATTGTCCTCCCGTTTCACCGGGCGGCGGGAGCGAGGTCCCAGAGGCTCTCCTGGAACCGGGCGTGGGGGCGGGGCTCACCGGGAGCCCGTGGTGAAGGTGGGCAGCGCACCGGGAGCGCGCCCGGGGCGGGGCGAAGCCGGGCGGCGCGGGTCGGGAACCGGGTCGTGGCGGGGATGGGGGGCGGTCCCAGTTGTGCTCCGGGGATCCCCACTGCGGCTGGGAAGGCACCGGGAGCATGGCAGGGGCGGGGCGGCGCGGGGCGGGGGTCGGCTCCTGGCGGGGGTGGGGGAGGGCTTCCCCGTTGTCCTCTCGGGGGTCGCCGTGGCGGCTGGGAACGCCCACTGCGTGCGCTCCTGGGTCCCCAAGGGTCGGCATCCAGTGGGCGCGGCGGAGGGGTGCGGACCACAGGTCAGGGAACTGGGACTGCGTGGAGCAGGGAACCACGTAGTCCGCCCTCTGTTGGCACAACCTGGCGGTCGCAGAAAGGCCTCGCCTTTGGGCTCAAGGCCTTGACCGCTCCACCCCTTTGCTGAAAGGTCAGAGCCGCGCGGTTTTCCCAAGCAGCCGAGTGTCCGCTGCAAGTCCAAGGGCCAGAACCCTGAACTCTGGCCGGCTGGCCCAGCCCTGCTTCTGGCACTTTGGAGGCCAGCGGGCCCTTGACCACCTGCTGGGATGGGAAAGGGAAGGGTCCACGAATTGCACCCTAGAAACTTAGTAGGGTGCATGGGTTTCAAAACCCGGTGGCCGCCCAGGCAGCAAACAAGGGAGGAGGGCACCCTGCTGCCCTTTCATGGCAGCATCTGTGGCTGTCCTGCTGAGGGGGCCTTTCCATGGGGACCGTGTGCAGTACAAGTTTGGTGTTTTGGAACCGAATAATTAGAACGTGTAAAAATTTTAAATGATGTGGTGGTTTGATTCAAACAAAACAAAACCAAACAAAACAAAAAACCAAGCTCCAAGTTTTTTGCAAATTTAGGTCTTAATATTGAAGGCCTGTGTTCCTTCCACTGTGGCATTGTACGAAGAAATGTGCGGGTTTTTTTTTTTTTTTTTTAATTTGTTTTTTGTTTTTCTTTTTTTTTAGAAAAGATTCCGAAAAATGAGGGAAACAGGAAGCCCAGAGGTGCCCCTGTAGTTTGGCGAAGGCCTTAGGAGGTCACTTGGAAATGCTGCTGGCTGTGAGGGGGGGAGGGGGCAGATGTGCACAGAGCTGTGCAGGCTTGTCCTTTGCATGGATGTTCTTTGTAGAAATCCACCTCGGAGCCATCTCCTGATGTGTAAGAATTTCCCAGACAAACCTTGAGCTAAGCAATGCGTTTTTTCCTTAGGAAATGTTGGTCTTCAGCGATGTTCAAAGCCTGTGTATTTCGGCTAGACTCTGGCTTCAGGTCGGTTCCCCCAAAAGGCTCAGAAGCGACCTGAACCAAACAGTAAGTTTTCCTCCTACCTTGTTCTCCTCATCTACGTTAAGAGTATACTTTAAGAGTATCCTGGCACATACATGTACTGCCTCACCCCTAGCCTCAGTCATGTGTTCCAAGAACTTCTGTCCGTTTATTTATTTGTTTTGGGTAACATTGAATTCGTTTTGACTATGCTGGGTCTTTGCTGCTCGCTGGAAGTTGCTAGGACCTCTGGACTGCAGTCTCCCATCTCTTGCTGACCTCTTGTTGACCTCTGCAGAATCCTGGTTGGTGGGAGCTTGTTAGTTCCTTGTTCCTTACCCGGACCTCCTGTGGTAAGTGTTTTCTCTCCTCTGGGGCCTGCTAAGGGTGGGTGGGCATTGGCATCCCAAAGGTGGCTAGAAGTCAATGATTTAGGCAGGCTTGTGAATAGATATGGGAGAAGGCAATGGCACCCCACTCCAGTACTCTTGCCTGGAAAATCTCATGGACGGAAGAGCCTGGTAGGCTGCAGTCCATGGGGTCGCTCAGAGTCGGGCACGACTGAGCGACTTCACTTTCACATTTCACTTTCATGCATTGGAGGAGGACATGGCAACCCACTCCAGTGTTCTTGCCTGGAGAACCCCAGGGACTGCGGGGCCTGGTGGGCTGCCGTCCATGGGGTCACACAGACTCGGACACGACTGAAACGACTTCGCAGCAGCAGCAGCAGCAGCAGCAGCAGCAGCAGTGCATAGATATCAAAAGGGTTTAGAACAGTCAGGTAGGATCACACAAGTCACCGTGAAGCAATACTTCTCCACTTAGCCAAAGCTAACAAAAGATTTCTGTTCTAGGTCAACCTAGAAGAGATCACGGAAGAGGTAAAGAAACTTAAAATCCATTAGCAAAGGCAGTTCAACCTCTCAAGAAACCTTGTGCTAGGCACAACACTCTTTTCTGGGGGTCCACTTTCCCTACAACCTCCTGATCCCATTCTGTACCCATTCCTTTGCTTCTCCCATCCTGAAACTGCCACCTGGAAGAAAGAACGACGTCGTTTTCCTTCAGAAAATGCGATTTCATGCCACATACCTTCTTTTAATACCAAGTCATACATTTCCCTTCAGCAACCAAGAACTGACTTTTATATTGGCATTCGACAGATTGGTGAACATACCTATCAGTGATAGTAGCGCCCCTCCCCTCCCCCGCACGCACGCGCACACACACACACACACACACACACACACACACCCAAGATCAGAACCAAACAAAACAAAAAAAAATTGCTTTCTTACGTTTCACATGTCAGGATGGTGCCAGACACTCTTATTGGATAGTCAAAAATCTCTTTTGTTTCTGTGTAAAAGGGAGGTCCTTTCAAGGCGTGAATGTTTCAGAACTTTAATTTATTTGGAAATGACCCAGCTCTTCAGTACACTGTCGTCACTTAGTTTAGCACAGGATAGAAACTCGGGTAACCAAAACACCTGGAGAAACGATTGTATGTTCAGTTCAGTTCAGTGGCTCAGTCGTGTCTGACTCTTTGGGACCCCGTGGCCTGCAGGACGCTGGGCTTCCGTGTCCATCACCAACTCCAGGGGCTTGCTCAAACTCATGTCCATCGAATCAGTGATGCCATCCAACCATCTTAGCCTCTGTCGTCCCCTTCTCCTCTGCCTTCAATCAAGACTCTCATAGGCAGATATTTTCGAGTGTAATTAGTGTTCATAGTTTATCTAAAAGCTCATATCACATTTAATTTTTCGTTTTGTTCCTGTTCTTTCGAGGTACTTTCTCGTTGACAAGCTTGTGACAGATAGAACGATATAGCAATTTTTACCTTAGAACAAACCGAGGCACTATGAACATTTTGTGCTTCATGTTGATGACTCTTAGACATGTCTACAGTAGAGGAGCAAAAACAAAACTACTAGATATTTCATATTGACTAGTTCCCAGTTCACGGGACTCTGACATTCCCTGAGGTCAAAGTTTTCTTGTATTGGAAGCAGTTGGGTTTGCAAGGGCTGCCTTGTCTTGAGACCATTGAAATAAGAACTCAGAACTTGAGCACTATTATCAAAAATCACAAGGCTCACACTGACACAGACATCAATCCAGACAGACAAGACAAGACATCTTCCAGTTTTCCGCCTGAGATGGAAAAGATTTCTTTGAGCCGTTTTTTCTGGGGAGTGGGGGGTGGGGCTGGCGGCCAGGCAGGCTTTGGGAAGGAGCTCAGGGTTTGGAATTGCATATGAAAAGAACCAGCTTTCCGGGTTCCAAGGAATCAAGTTTCCTTGGAAACCAACTTTGTCCGGTTCTATAGAATATCATGGCCCTCCTAGGTCAGGTCGTCTTTCCTTTCCGTAGCCCTCGTTGGATCCCTGAATTCTAGACAGCTTGGATTGCCTCTGTGGGCTGGATGGATTGTCCTCCCGTTTCACCGGGCGGCGGGAGCGAGGTCCCAGAGGCTCTCCTGGAACCGGGCGTGGGGGCGGGGCTCACCGGGAGCCCGTGGTGAAGGTGGGCAGCGCACCGGGAGCGCGCCCGGGGCGGGGCGAAGCCGGGCGGCGCGGGTCGGGAACCGGGTCGTGGCGGGGATGGGGGGCGGTCCCAGTTGTGCTCCGGGGATCCCCACTGCGGCTGGGAAGGCACCGGGAGCATGGCAGGGGCGGGGCGGCGCGGGGCGGGGGTCGGCTCCTGGCGGGGGTGGGGGAGGGCTTCCCCGTTGTCCTCTCGGGGGTCGCCGTGGCGGCTGGGAACGCCCACTGCGTGCGCTCCTGGGTCCCCAAGGGTCGGCATCCAGTGGGCGCGGCGGAGGGGTGCGGACCACAGGTCAGGGAACTGGGACTGCGTGGAGCAGGGAACCACGTAGTCCGCCCTCTGTTGGCACAACCTGGCGGTCGCAGAAAGGCCTCGCCTTTGGGCTCAAGGCCTTGACCGCTCCACCCCTTTGCTGAAAGGTCAGAGCCGCGCGGTTTTCCCAAGCAGCCGAGTGTCCGCTGCAAGTCCAAGGGCCAGAACCCTGAACTCTGGCCGGCTGGCCCAGCCCTGCTTCTGGCACTTTGGAGGCCAGCGGGCCCTTGACCACCTGCTGGGATGGGAAAGGGAAGGGTCCACGAATTGCACCCTAGAAACTTAGTAGGGTGCATGGGTTTCAAAACCCGGTGGCCGCCCAGGCAGCAAACAAGGGAGGAGGGCACCCTGCTGCCCTTTCATGGCAGCATCTGTGGCTGTCCTGCTGAGGGGGCCTTTCCATGGGGACCGTGTGCAGTACAAGTTTGGTGTTTTGGAACCGAATAATTAGAACGTGTAAAAATTTTAAATGATGTGGTGGTTTGATTCAAACAAAACAAAACCAAACAAAACAAAAAACCAAGCTCCAAGTTTTTTGCAAATTTAGGTCTTAATATTGAAGGCCTGTGTTCCTTCCACTGTGGCATTGTACGAAGAAATGTGCGGGTTTTTTTTTTTTTTTTTTAATTTGTTTTTTGTTTTTCTTTTTTTTTAGAAAAGATTCCGAAAAATGAGGGAAACAGGAAGCCCAGAGGTGCCCCTGTAGTTTGGCGAAGGCCTTAGGAGGTCACTTGGAAATGCTGCTGGCTGTGAGGGGGGGAGGGGGCAGATGTGCACAGAGCTGTGCAGGCTTGTCCTTTGCATGGATGTTCTTTGTAGAAATCCACCTCGGAGCCATCTCCTGATGTGTAAGAATTTCCCAGACAAACCTTGAGCTAAGCAATGCGTTTTTTCCTTAGGAAATGTTGGTCTTCAGCGATGTTCAAAGCCTGTGTATTTCGGCTAGACTCTGGCTTCAGGTCGGTTCCCCCAAAAGGCTCCGAAGCGACCTGAACCAAACAGTAAGTTTTCCTCCTACCTTGTTCTCCTCATCTACGTTAAGAGTATACTTTAAGAGTATCCTGGCACATACATGTACTGCCTCACCCCTAGCCTCAGTCATGTGTTCCAAGAACTTCTGTCCGTTTATTTATTTGTTTTGGGTAACATTGAATTCGTTTTGACTATGCTGGGTCTTTGCTGCTCGCTGGAAGTTGCTAGGACCTCTGGACTGCAGTCTCCCATCTCTTGCTGACCTCTTGTTGACCTCTGCAGAATCCTGGTTGGTGGGAGCTTGTTAGTTCCTTGTTCCTTACCCGGACCTCCTGTGGTAAGTGTTTTCTCTCCTCTGGGGCCTGCTAAGGGTGGGTGGGCATTGGCATCCCAAAGGTGGCTAGAAGTCAATGATTTAGGCAGGCTTGTGAATAGATATGGGAGAAGGCAATGGCACCCCACTCCAGTACTCTTGCCTGGAAAATCTCATGGACGGAAGAGCCTGGTAGGCTGCAGTCCATGGGGTCGCTCAGAGTCGGGCACGACTGAGCGACTTCACTTTCACATTTCACTTTCATGCATTGGAGGAGGACATGGCAACCCACTCCAGTGTTCTTGCCTGGAGAACCCCAGGGACTGCGGGGCCTGGTGGGCTGCCGTCCATGGGGTCACACAGACTCGGACACGACTGAAACGACTTCGCAGCAGCAGCAGCAGCAGCAGCAGCAGCAGCAGTGCATAGATATCAAAAGGGTTTAGAACAGTCAGGTAGGATCACACAAGTCACCGTGAAGCAATACTTCTCCACTTAGCCAAAGCTAACAAAAGATTTCTGTTCTAGGTCAACCTAGAAGAGATCACGGAAGAGGTAAAGAAACTTAAAATCCATTAGCAAAGGCAGTTCAACCTCTCAAGAAACCTTGTGCTAGGCACAACACTCTTTTCTGGGGGTCCACTTTCCCTACAACCTCCTGATCCCATTCTGTACCCATTCCTTTGCTTCTCCCATCCTCAAACTGCCACCTGGAAGAAAGAACGACGTCGTTTTCCTTCAGAAAATGCGATTTCATGCCACATACCTTCTTTTAATACCAAGTCATACATTTCCCTTCAGCAACCAAGAACTGACTTTTATATTGGCATTCGACAGATTGGTGAACATACCTATCAGTGATAGTAGCGCCCCTCCCCTCCCCCGCACGCACGCGCACACACACACACACACACACACACACACACACACACCCAAGATCAGAACCAAACAAAACAAAAAAAAATTGCTTTCTTACGTTTCACATGTCAGGATGGTGCCAGACACTCTTATTGGATAGTCAAAAATCTCTTTTGTTTCTGTGTAAAAGGGAGGTCCTTTCAAGGCGTGAATGTTTCAGAACTTTAATTTATTTGGAAATGACCCAGCTCTTCAGTACACTGTCGTCACTTAGTTTAGCACAGGATAGAAACTCGGGTAACCAAAACACCTGGAGAAACGATTGTATGTTCAGTTCAGTTCAGTGGCTCAGTCGTGTCTGACTCTTTGGGACCCCGTGGCCTGCAGGACGCTGGGCTTCCGTGTCCATCACCAACTCCAGGGGCTTGCTCAAACTCATGTCCATCGAATCAGTGATGCCATCCAACCATCTTAGCCTCTGTCGTCCCCTTCTCCTCTGCCTTCAATCAAGACTCTCATAGGCAGATATTTTCGAGTGTAATTAGTGTTCATAGTTTATCTAAAAGCTCATATCACATTTAATTTTTCGTTTTGTTCCTGTTCTTTCGAGGTACTTTCTCGTTGACAAGCTTGTGACAGATAGAACGATATAGCAATTTTTACCTTAGAACAAACCGAGGCACTATGAACATTTTGTGCTTCATGTTGATGACTCTTAGACATGTCTACAGTAGAGGAGCAAAAACAAAACTACTAGATATTTCATATTGACTAGTTCCCAGTTCACGGGACTCTGACATTCCCTGAGGTCAAAGTTTTCTTGTATTGGAAGCAGTTGGGTTTGCAAGGGCTGCCTTGTCTTGAGACCATTGAAATAAGAACTCAGAACTTGAGCACTATTATCAAAAATCACAAGGCTCACACTGACACAGACATCAATCCAGACAGACAAGACAAGACATCTTCCAGTTTTCCGCCTGAGATGGAAAAGATTTCTTTGAGCCGTTTTTTCTGGGGAGTGGGGGGTGGGGCTGGCGGCCAGGCAGGCTTTGGGAAGGAGCTCAGGGTTTGGAATTGCATATGAAAAGAACCAGCTTTCCGGGTTCCAAGGAATCAAGTTTCCTTGGAAACCAACTTTGTCCGGTTCTATAGAATATCATGGCCCTCCTAGGTCAGGTCGTCTTTCCTTTCCGTAGCCCTCGTTGGATCCCTGAATTCTAGACAGCTTGGATTGCCTCTGTGGGCTGGATGGATTGTCCTCCCGTTTCACCGGGCGGCGGGAGCGAGGTCCCAGAGGCTCTCCTGGAACCGGGCGTGGGGGCGGGGCTCACCGGGAGCCCGTGGTGAAGGTGGGCAGCGCACCGGGAGCGCGCCCGGGGCGGGGCGAAGCCGGGCGGCGCGGGTCGGGAACCGGGTCGTGGCGGGGATGGGGGGCGGTCCCAGTTGTGCTCCGGGGATCCCCACTGCGGCTGGGAAGGCACCGGGAGCATGGCAGGGGCGGGGCGGCGCGGGGCGGGGGTCGGCTCCTGGCGGGGGTGGGGGAGGGCTTCCCCGTTGTCCTCTCGGGGGTCGCCGTGGCGGCTGGGAACGCCCACTGCGTGCGCTCCTGGGTCCCCAAGGGTCGGCATCCAGTGGGCGCGGCGGAGGGGTGCGGACCACAGGTCAGGGAACTGGGACTGCGTGGAGCAGGGAACCACGTAGTCCGCCCTCTGTTGGCACAACCTGGCGGTCGCAGAAAGGCCTCGCCTTTGGGCTCAAGGCCTTGACCGCTCCACCCCTTTGCTGAAAGGTCAGAGCCGCGCGGTTTTCCCAAGCAGCCGAGTGTCCGCTGCAAGTCCAAGGGCCAGAACCCTGAACTCTGGCCGGCTGGCCCAGCCCTGCTTCTGGCACTTTGGAGGCCAGCGGGCCCTTGACCACCTGCTGGGATGGGAAAGGGAAGGGTCCACGAATTGCACCCTAGAAACTTAGTAGGGTGCATGGGTTTCAAAACCCGGTGGCCGCCCAGGCAGCAAACAAGGGAGGAGGGCACCCTGCTGCCCTTTCATGGCAGCATCTGTGGCTGTCCTGCTGAGGGGGCCTTTCCATGGGGACCGTGTGCAGTACAAGTTTGGTGTTTTGGAACCGAATAATTAGAACGTGTAAAAATTTTAAATGATGTGGTGGTTTGATTCAAACAAAACAAAACCAAACAAAACAAAAAACCAAGCTCCAAGTTTTTTGCAAATTTAGGTCTTAATATTGAAGGCCTGTGTTCCTTCCACTGTGGCATTGTACGAAGAAATGTGCGGGTTTTTTTTTTTTTTTTTTAATTTGTTTTTTGTTTTTCTTTTTTTTTAGAAAAGATTCCGAAAAATGAGGGAAACAGGAAGCCCAGAGGTGCCCCTGTAGTTTGGCGAAGGCCTTAGGAGGTCACTTGGAAATGCTGCTGGCTGTGAGGGGGGGAGGGGGCAGATGTGCACAGAGCTGTGCAGGCTTGTCCTTTGCATGGATGTTCTTTGTAGAAATCCACCTCGGAGCCATCTCCTGATGTGTAAGAATTTCCCAGACAAACCTTGAGCTAAGCAATGCGTTTTTTCCTTAGGAAATGTTGGTCTTCAGCGATGTTCAAAGCCTGTGTATTTCGGCTAGACTCTGGCTTCAGGTCGGTTCCCCCAAAAGGCTCCGAAGCGACCTGAACCAAACAGTAAGTTTTCCTCCTACCTTGTTCTCCTCATCTACGTTAAGAGTATACTTTAAGAGTATCCTGGCACATACATGTACTGCCTCACCCCTAGCCTCAGTCATGTGTTCCAAGAACTTCTGTCCGTTTATTTATTTGTTTTGGGTAACATTGAATTCGTTTTGACTATGCTGGGTCTTTGCTGCTCGCTGGAAGTTGCTAGGACCTCTGGACTGCAGTCTCCCATCTCTTGCTGACCTCTTGTTGACCTCTGCAGAATCCTGGTTGGTGGGAGCTTGTTAGTTCCTTGTTCCTTACCCGGACCTCCTGTGGTAAGTGTTTTCTCTCCTCTGGGGCCTGCTAAGGGTGGGTGGGCATTGGCATCCCAAAGGTGGCTAGAAGTCAATGATTTAGGCAGGCTTGTGAATAGATATGGGAGAAGGCAATGGCACCCCACTCCAGTACTCTTGCCTGGAAAATCTCATGGACGGAAGAGCCTGGTAGGCTGCAGTCCATGGGGTCGCTCAGAGTCGGGCACGACTGAGCGACTTCACTTTCACATTTCACTTTCATGCATTGGAGGAGGACATGGCAACCCACTCCAGTGTTCTTGCCTGGAGAACCCCAGGGACTGCGGGGCCTGGTGGGCTGCCGTCCATGGGGTCACACAGACTCGGACACGACTGAAACGACTTCGCAGCAGCAGCAGCAGCAGCAGCAGCAGCAGCAGTGCATAGATATCAAAAGGGTTTAGAACAGTCAGGTAGGATCACACAAGTCACCGTGAAGCAATACTTCTCCACTTAGCCAAAGCTAACAAAAGATTTCTGTTCTAGGTCAACCTAGAAGAGATCACGGAAGAGGTAAAGAAACTTAAAATCCATTAGCAAAGGCAGTTCAACCTCTCAAGAAACCTTGTGCTAGGCACAACACTCTTTTCTGGGGGTCCACTTTCCCTACAACCTCCTGATCCCATTCTGTACCCATTCCTTTGCTTCTCCCATCCTCAAACTGCCACCTGGAAGAAAGAACGACGTCGTTTTCCTTCAGAAAATGCGATTTCATGCCACATACCTTCTTTTAATACCAAGTCATACAGTTCCCTTCAGCAACCAAGAACTGACTTTTATATTGGCATTCGACAGATTGGTGAACATACCTATCAGTGATAGTAGCGCCCCTCCCCTCCCCCGCACGCACGCGCACACACACACACACACACACACACACACACACACACCCAAGATCAGAACCAAACAAAACAAAAAAAAATTGCTTTCTTACGTTTCACATGTCAGGATGGTGCCAGACACTCTTATTGGATAGTCAAAAATCTCTTTTGTTTCTGTGTAAAAGGGAGGTCCTTTCAAGGCGTGAATGTTTCAGAACTTTAATTTATTTGGAAATGACCCAGCTCTTCAGTACACTGTCGTCACTTAGTTTAGCACAGGATAGAAACTCGGGTAACCAAAACACCTGGAGAAACGATTGTATGTTCAGTTCAGTTCAGTGGCTCAGTCGTGTCTGACTCTTTGGGACCCCGTGGCCTGCAGGACGCTGGGCTTCCGTGTCCATCACCAACTCCAGGGGCTTGCTCAAACTCATGTCCATCGAATCAGTGATGCCATCCAACCATCTTAGCCTCTGTCGTCCCCTTCTCCTCTGCCTTCAATCAAGACTCTCATAGGCAGATATTTTCGAGTGTAATTAGTGTTCATAGTTTATCTAAAAGCTCATATCACATTTAATTTTTCGTTTTGTTCCTGTTCTTTCGAGGTACTTTCTCGTTGACAAGCTTGTGACAGATAGAACGATATAGCAATTTTTACCTTAGAACAAACCGAGGCACTATGAACATTTTGTGCTTCATGTTGATGACTCTTAGACATGTCTACAGTAGAGGAGCAAAAACAAAACTACTAGATATTTCATATTGACTAGTTCCCAGTTCACGGGACTCTGACATTCCCTGAGGTCAAAGTTTTCTTGTATTGGAAGCAGTTGGGTTTGCAAGGGCTGCCTTGTCTTGAGACCATTGAAATAAGAACTCAGAACTTGAGCACTATTATCAAAAATCACAAGGCTCACACTGACACAGACATCAATCCAGACAGACAAGACAAGACATCTTCCAGTTTTCCGCCTGAGATGGAAAAGATTTCTTTGAGCCGTTTTTTCTGGGGAGTGGGGGGTGGGGCTGGCGGCCAGGCAGGCTTTGGGAAGGAGCTCAGGGTTTGGAATTGCATATGAAAAGAACCAGCTTTCCGGGTTCCAAGGAATCAAGTTTCCTTGGAAACCAACTTTGTCCGGTTCTATAGAATATCATGGCCCTCCTAGGTCAGGTCGTCTTTCCTTTCCGTAGCCCTCGTTGGATCCCTGAATTCTAGACAGCTTGGATTGCCTCTGTGGGCTGGATGGATTGTCCTCCCGTTTCACCGGGCGGCGGGAGCGAGGTCCCAGAGGCTCTCCTGGAACCGGGCGTGGGGGCGGGGCTCACCGGGAGCCCGTGGTGAAGGTGGGCAGCGCACCGGGAGCGCGCCCGGGGCGGGGCGAAGCCGGGCGGCGCGGGTCGGGAACCGGGTCGTGGCGGGGATGGGGGGCGGTCCCAGTTGTGCTCCGGGGATCCCCACTGCGGCTGGGAAGGCACCGGGAGCATGGCAGGGGCGGGGCGGCGCGGGGCGGGGGTCGGCTCCTGGCGGGGGTGGGGGAGGGCTTCCCCGTTGTCCTCTCGGGGGTCGCCGTGGCGGCTGGGAACGCCCACTGCGTGCGCTCCTGGGTCCCCAAGGGTCGGCATCCAGTGGGCGCGGCGGAGGGGTGCGGACCACAGGTCAGGGAACTGGGACTGCGTGGAGCAGGGAACCACGTAGTCCGCCCTCTGTTGGCACAACCTGGCGGTCGCAGAAAGGCCTCGCCTTTGGGCTCAAGGCCTTGACCGCTCCACCCCTTTGCTGAAAGGTCAGAGCCGCGCGGTTTTCCCAAGCAGCCGAGTGTCCGCTGCAAGTCCAAGGGCCAGAACCCTGAACTCTGGCCGGCTGGCCCAGCCCTGCTTCTGGCACTTTGGAGGCCAGCGGGCCCTTGACCACCTGCTGGGATGGGAAAGGGAAGGGTCCACGAATTGCACCCTAGAAACTTAGTAGGGTGCATGGGTTTCAAAACCCGGTGGCCGCCCAGGCAGCAAACAAGGGAGGAGGGCACCCTGCTGCCCTTTCATGGCAGCATCTGTGGCTGTCCTGCTGAGGGGGCCTTTCCATGGGGACCGTGTGCAGTACAAGTTTGGTGTTTTGGAACCGAATAATTAGAACGTGTAAAACTTTTAAATGATGTGGTGGTTTGATTCAAACAAAACAAAACCAAACAAAACAAAAAACCAAGCTCCAAGTTTTTTGCAAATTTAGGTCTTAATATTGAAGGCCTGTGTTCCTTCCACTGTGGCATTGTACGAAGAAATGTGCGGGTTTTTTTTTTTTTTTTTTAATTTGTTTTTTGTTTTTCTTTTTTTTTAGAAAAGATTCCGAAAAATGAGGGAAACAGGAAGCCCAGAGGTGCCCCTGTAGTTTGGCGAAGGCCTTAGGAGGTCACTTGGAAATGCTGCTGGCTGTGAGGGGGGGAGGGGGCAGATGTGCACAGAGCTGTGCAGGCTTGTCCTTTGCATGGATGTTCTTTGTAGAAATCCACCTCGGAGCCATCTCCTGATGTGTAAGAATTTCCCAGACAAACCTTGAGCTAAGCAATGCGTTTTTTCCTTAGGAAATGTTGGTCTTCAGCGATGTTCAAAGCCTGTGTATTTCGGCTAGACTCTGGCTTCAGGTCGGTTCCCCCAAAAGGCTCCGAAGCGACCTGAACCAAACAGTAAGTTTTCCTCCTACCTTGTTCTCCTCATCTACGTTAAGAGTATACTTTAAGAGTATCCTGGCACATACATGTACTGCCTCACCCCTAGCCTCAGTCATGTGTTCCAAGAACTTCTGTCCGTTTATTTATTTGTTTTGGGTAACATTGAATTCGTTTTGACTATGCTGGGTCTTTGCTGCTCGCTGGAAGTTGCTAGGACCTCTGGACTGCAGTCTCCCATCTCTTGCTGACCTCTTGTTGACCTCTGCAGAATCCTGGTTGGTGGGAGCTTGTTAGTTCCTTGTTCCTTACCCGGACCTCCTGTGGTAAGTGTTTTCTCTCCTCTGGGGCCTGCTAAGGGTGGGTGGGCATTGGCATCCCAAAGGTGGCTAGAAGTCAATGATTTAGGCAGGCTTGTGAATAGATATGGGAGAAGGCAATGGCACCCCACTCCAGTACTCTTGCCTGGAAAATCTCATGGACGGAAGAGCCTGGTAGGCTGCAGTCCATGGGGTCGCTCAGAGTCGGGCACGACTGAGCGACTTCACTTTCACATTTCACTTTCATGCATTGGAGGAGGACATGGCAACCCACTCCAGTGTTCTTGCCTGGAGAACCCCAGGGACTGCGGGGCCTGGTGGGCTGCCGTCCATGGGGTCACACAGACTCGGACACGACTGAAACGACTTCGCAGCAGCAGCAGCAGCAGCAGCAGCAGCAGCAGTGCATAGATATCAAAAGGGTTTAGAACAGTCAGGTAGGATCACACAAGTCACCGTGAAGCAATACTTCTCCACTTAGCCAAAGCTAACAAAAGATTTCTGTTCTAGGTCAACCTAGAAGAGATCACGGAAGAGGTAAAGAAACTTAAAATCCATTAGCAAAGGCAGTTCAACCTCTCAAGAAACCTTGTGCTAGGCACAACACTCTTTTCTGGGGGTCCACTTTCCCTACAACCTCCTGATCCCATTCTGTACCCATTCCTTTGCTTCTCCCATCCTCAAACTGCCACCTGGAAGAAAGAACGACGTCGTTTTCCTTCAGAAAATGCGATTTCATGCCACATACCTTCTTTTAATACCAAGTCATACAGTTCCCTTCAGCAACCAAGAACTGACTTTTATATTGGCATTCGACAGATTGGTGAACATACCTATCAGTGATAGTAGCGCCCCTCCCCTCCCCCGCACGCACGCGCACACACACACACACACACACACACACACACACACACCCAAGATCAGAACCAAACAAAACAAAAAAAAATTGCTTTCTTACGTTTCACATGTCAGGATGGTGCCAGACACTCTTATTGGATAGTCAAAAATCTCTTTTGTTTCTGTGTAAAAGGGAGGTCCTTTCAAGGCGTGAATGTTTCAGAACTTTAATTTATTTGGAAATGACCCAGCTCTTCAGTACACTGTCGTCACTTAGTTTAGCACAGGATAGAAACTCGGGTAACCAAAACACCTGGAGAAACGATTGTATGTTCAGTTCAGTTCAGTGGCTCAGTCGTGTCTGACTCTTTGGGACCCCGTGGCCTGCAGGACGCTGGGCTTCCGTGTCCATCACCAACTCCAGGGGCTTGCTCAAACTCATGTCCATCGAATCAGTGATGCCATCCAACCATCTTAGCCTCTGTCGTCCCCTTCTCCTCTGCCTTCAATCAAGACTCTCATAGGCAGATATTTTCGAGTGTAATTAGTGTTCATAGTTTATCTAAAAGCTCATATCACATTTAATTTTTCGTTTTGTTCCTGTTCTTTCGAGGTACTTTCTCGTTGACAAGCTTGTGACAGATAGAACGATATAGCAATTTTTACCTTAGAACAAACCGAGGCACTATGAACATTTTGTGCTTCATGTTGATGACTCTTAGACATGTCTACAGTAGAGGAGCAAAAACAAAACTACTAGATATTTCATATTGACTAGTTCCCAGTTCACGGGACTCTGACATTCCCTGAGGTCAAAGTTTTCTTGTATTGGAAGCAGTTGGGTTTGCAAGGGCTGCCTTGTCTTGAGACCATTGAAATAAGAACTCAGAACTTGAGCACTATTATCAAAAATCACAAGGCTCACACTGACACAGACATCAATCCAGACAGACAAGACAAGACATCTTCCAGTTTTCCGCCTGAGATGGAAAAGATTTCTTTGAGCCGTTTTTTCTGGGGAGTGGGGGGTGGGGCTGGCGGCCAGGCAGGCTTTGGGAAGGAGCTCAGGGTTTGGAATTGCATATGAAAAGAACCAGCTTTCCGGGTTCCAAGGAATCAAGTTTCCTTGGAAACCAACTTTGTCCGGTTCTATAGAATATCATGGCCCTCCTAGGTCAGGTCGTCTTTCCTTTCCGTAGCCCTCGTTGGATCCCTGAATTCTAGACAGCTTGGATTGCCTCTGTGGGCTGGATGGATTGTCCTCCCGTTTCACCGGGCGGCGGGAGCGAGGTCCCAGAGGCTCTCCTGGAACCGGGCGTGGGGGCGGGGCTCACCGGGAGCCCGTGGTGAAGGTGGGCAGCGCACCGGGAGCGCGCCCGGGGCGGGGCGAAGCCGGGCGGCGCGGGTCGGGAACCGGGTCGTGGCGGGGATGGGGGGCGGTCCCAGTTGTGCTCCGGGGATCCCCACTGCGGCTGGGAAGGCACCGGGAGCATGGCAGGGGCGGGGCGGCGCGGGGCGGGGGTCGGCTCCTGGCGGGGGTGGGGGAGGGCTTCCCCGTTGTCCTCTCGGGGGTCGCCGTGGCGGCTGGGAACGCCCACTGCGTGCGCTCCTGGGTCCCCAAGGGTCGGCATCCAGTGGGCGCGGCGGAGGGGTGCGGACCACAGGTCAGGGAACTGGGACTGCGTGGAGCAGGGAACCACGTAGTCCGCCCTCTGTTGGCACAACCTGGCGGTCGCAGAAAGGCCTCGCCTTTGGGCTCAAGGCCTTGACCGCTCCACCCCTTTGCTGAAAGGTCAGAGCCGCGCGGTTTTCCCAAGCAGCCGAGTGTCCGCTGCAAGTCCAAGGGCCAGAACCCTGAACTCTGGCCGGCTGGCCCAGCCCTGCTTCTGGCACTTTGGAGGCCAGCGGGCCCTTGACCACCTGCTGGGATGGGAAAGGGAAGGGTCCACGAATTGCACCCTAGAAACTTAGTAGGGTGCATGGGTTTCAAAACCCGGTGGCCGCCCAGGCAGCAAACAAGGGAGGAGGGCACCCTGCTGCCCTTTCATGGCAGCATCTGTGGCTGTCCTGCTGAGGGGGCCTTTCCATGGGGACCGTGTGCAGTACAAGTTTGGTGTTTTGGAACCGAATAATTAGAACGTGTAAAAATTTTAAATGATGTGGTGGTTTGATTCAAACAAAACAAAACCAAACAAAACAAAAAACCAAGCTCCAAGTTTTTTGCAAATTTAGGTCTTAATATTGAAGGCCTGTGTTCCTTCCACTGTGGCATTGTACGAAGAAATGTGCGGGTTTTTTTTTTTTTTTTTTAATTTGTTTTTTGTTTTTCTTTTTTTTTAGAAAAGATTCCGAAAAATGAGGGAAACAGGAAGCCCAGAGGTGCCCCTGTAGTTTGGCGAAGGCCTTAGGAGGTCACTTGGAAATGCTGCTGGCTGTGAGGGGGGGAGGGGGCAGATGTGCACAGAGCTGTGCAGGCTTGTCCTTTGCATGGATGTTCTTTGTAGAAATCCACCTCGGAGCCATCTCCTGATGTGTAAGAATTTCCCAGACAAACCTTGAGCTAAGCAATGCGTTTTTTCCTTAGGAAATGTTGGTCTTCAGCGATGTTCAAAGCCTGTGTATTTCGGCTAGACTCTGGCTTCAGGTCGGTTCCCCCAAAAGGCTCCGAAGCGACCTGAACCAAACAGTAAGTTTTCCTCCTACCTTGTTCTCCTCATCTACGTTAAGAGTATACTTTAAGAGTATCCTGGCACATACATGTACTGCCTCACCCCTAGCCTCAGTCATGTGTTCCAAGAACTTCTGTCCGTTTATTTATTTGTTTTGGGTAACATTGAATTCGTTTTGACTATGCTGGGTCTTTGCTGCTCGCTGGAAGTTGCTAGGACCTCTGGACTGCAGTCTCCCATCTCTTGCTGACCTCTTGTTGACCTCTGCAGAATCCTGGTTGGTGGGAGCTTGTTAGTTCCTTGTTCCTTACCCGGACCTCCTGTGGTAAGTGTTTTCTCTCCTCTGGGGCCTGCTAAGGGTGGGTGGGCATTGGCATCCCAAAGGTGGCTAGAAGTCAATGATTTAGGCAGGCTTGTGAATAGATATGGGAGAAGGCAATGGCACCCCACTCCAGTACTCTTGCCTGGAAAATCTCATGGACGGAAGAGCCTGGTAGGCTGCAGTCCATGGGGTCGCTCAGAGTCGGGCACGACTGAGCGACTTCACTTTCACATTTCACTTTCATGCATTGGAGGAGGACATGGCAACCCACTCCAGTGTTCTTGCCTGGAGAACCCCAGGGACTGCGGGGCCTGGTGGGCTGCCGTCCATGGGGTCACACAGACTCGGACACGACTGAAACGACTTCGCAGCAGCAGCAGCAGCAGCAGCAGCAGCAGCAGTGCATAGATATCAAAAGGGTTTAGAACAGTCAGGTAGGATCACACAAGTCACCGTGAAGCAATACTTCTCCACTTAGCCAAAGCTAACAAAAGATTTCTGTTCTAGGTCAACCTAGAAGAGATCACGGAAGAGGTAAAGAAACTTAAAATCCATTAGCAAAGGCAGTTCAACCTCTCAAGAAACCTTGTGCTAGGCACAACACTCTTTTCTGGGGGTCCACTTTCCCTACAACCTCCTGATCCCATTCTGTACCCATTCCTTTGCTTCTCCCATCCTCAAACTGCCACCTGGAAGAAAGAACGACGTCGTTTTCCTTCAGAAAATGCGATTTCATGCCACATACCTTCTTTTAATACCAAGTCATACAGTTCCCTTCAGCAACCAAGAACTGACTTTTATATTGGCATTCGACAGATTGGTGAACATACCTATCAGTGATAGTAGCGCCCCTCCCCTCCCCCGCACGCACGCGCACACACACACACACACACACACACACACACACACCCAAGATCAGAACCAAACAAAACAAAAAAAAATTGCTTTCTTACGTTTCACATGTCAGGATGGTGCCAGACACTCTTATTGGATAGTCAAAAATCTCTTTTGTTTCTGTGTAAAAGGGAGGTCCTTTCAAGGCGTGAATGTTTCAGAACTTTAATTTATTTGGAAATGACCCAGCTCTTCAGTACACTGTCGTCACTTAGTTTAGCACAGGATAGAAACTCGGGTAACCAAAACACCTGGAGAAACGATTGTATGTTCAGTTCAGTTCAGTGGCTCAGTCGTGTCTGACTCTTTGGGACCCCGTGGCCTGCAGGACGCTGGGCTTCCGTGTCCATCACCAACTCCAGGGGCTTGCTCAAACTCATGTCCATCGAATCAGTGATGCCATCCAACCATCTTAGCCTCTGTCGTCCCCTTCTCCTCTGCCTTCAATCAAGACTCTCATAGGCAGATATTTTCGAGTGTAATTAGTGTTCATAGTTTATCTAAAAGCTCATATCACATTTAATTTTTCGTTTTGTTCCTGTTCTTTCGAGGTACTTTCTCGTTGACAAGCTTGTGACAGATAGAACGATATAGCAATTTTTACCTTAGAACAAACCGAGGCACTATGAACATTTTGTGCTTCATGTTGATGACTCTTAGACATGTCTACAGTAGAGGAGCAAAAACAAAACTACTAGATATTTCATATTGACTAGTTCCCAGTTCACGGGACTCTGACATTCCCTGAGGTCAAAGTTTTCTTGTATTGGAAGCAGTTGGGTTTGCAAGGGCTGCCTTGTCTTGAGACCATTGAAATAAGAACTCAGAACTTGAGCACTATTATCAAAAATCACAAGGCTCACACTGACACAGACATCAATCCAGACAGACAAGACAAGACATCTTCCAGTTTTCCGCCTGAGATGGAAAAGATTTCTTTGAGCCGTTTTTTCTGGGGAGTGGGGGGTGGGGCTGGCGGCCAGGCAGGCTTTGGGAAGGAGCTCAGGGTTTGGAATTGCATATGAAAAGAACCAGCTTTCCGGGTTCCAAGGAATCAAGTTTCCTTGGAAACCAACTTTGTCCGGTTCTATAGAATATCATGGCCCTCCTAGGTCAGGTCGTCTTTCCTTTCCGTAGCCCTCGTTGGATCCCTGAATTCTAGACAGCTTGGATTGCCTCTGTGGGCTGGATGGATTGTCCTCCCGTTTCACCGGGCGGCGGGAGCGAGGTCCCAGAGGCTCTCCTGGAACCGGGCGTGGGGGCGGGGCTCACCGGGAGCCCGTGGTGAAGGTGGGCAGCGCACCGGGAGCGCGCCCGGGGCGGGGCGAAGCCGGGCGGCGCGGGTCGGGAACCGGGTCGTGGCGGGGATGGGGGGCGGTCCCAGTTGTGCTCCGGGGATCCCCACTGCGGCTGGGAAGGCACCGGGAGCATGGCAGGGGCGGGGCGGCGCGGGGCGGGGGTCGGCTCCTGGCGGGGGTGGGGGAGGGCTTCCCCGTTGTCCTCTCGGGGGTCGCCGTGGCGGCTGGGAACGCCCACTGCGTGCGCTCCTGGGTCCCCAAGGGTCGGCATCCAGTGGGCGCGGCGGAGGGGTGCGGACCACAGGTCAGGGAACTGGGACTGCGTGGAGCAGGGAACCACGTAGTCCGCCCTCTGTTGGCACAACCTGGCGGTCGCAGAAAGGCCTCGCCTTTGGGCTCAAGGCCTTGACCGCTCCACCCCTTTGCTGAAAGGTCAGAGCCGCGCGGTTTTCCCAAGCAGCCGAGTGTCCGCTGCAAGTCCAAGGGCCAGAACCCTGAACTCTGGCCGGCTGGCCCAGCCCTGCTTCTGGCACTTTGGAGGCCAGCGGGCCCTTGACCACCTGCTGGGATGGGAAAGGGAAGGGTCCACGAATTGCACCCTAGAAACTTAGTAGGGTGCATGGGTTTCAAAACCCGGTGGCCGCCCAGGCAGCAAACAAGGGAGGAGGGCACCCTGCTGCCCTTTCATGGCAGCATCTGTGGCTGTCCTGCTGAGGGGGCCTTTCCATGGGGACCGTGTGCAGTACAAGTTTGGTGTTTTGGAACCGAATAATTAGAACGTGTAAAAATTTTAAATGATGTGGTGGTTTGATTCAAACAAAACAAAACCAAACAAAACAAAAAACCAAGCTCCAAGTTTTTTGCAAATTTAGGTCTTAATATTGAAGGCCTGTGTTCCTTCCACTGTGGCATTGTACGAAGAAATGTGCGGGTTTTTTTTTTTTTTTTTTAATTTGTTTTTTGTTTTTCTTTTTTTTTAGAAAAGATTCCGAAAAATGAGGGAAACAGGAAGCCCAGAGGTGCCCCTGTAGTTTGGCGAAGGCCTTAGGAGGTCACTTGGAAATGCTGCTGGCTGTGAGGGGGGGAGGGGGCAGATGTGCACAGAGCTGTGCAGGCTTGTCCTTTGCATGGATGTTCTTTGTAGAAATCCACCTCGGAGCCATCTCCTGATGTGTAAGAATTTCCCAGACAAACCTTGAGCTAAGCAATGCGTTTTTTCCTTAGGAAATGTTGGTCTTCAGCGATGTTCAAAGCCTGTGTATTTCGGCTAGACTCTGGCTTCAGGTCGGTTCCCCCAAAAGGCTCCGAAGCGACCTGAACCAAACAGTAAGTTTTCCTCCTACCTTGTTCTCCTCATCTACGTTAAGAGTATACTTTAAGAGTATCCTGGCACATACATGTACTGCCTCACCCCTAGCCTCAGTCATGTGTTCCAAGAACTTCTGTCCGTTTATTTATTTGTTTTGGGTAACATTGAATTCGTTTTGACTATGCTGGGTCTTTGCTGCTCGCTGGAAGTTGCTAGGACCTCTGGACTGCAGTCTCCCATCTCTTGCTGACCTCTTGTTGACCTCTGCAGAATCCTGGTTGGTGGGAGCTTGTTAGTTCCTTGTTCCTTACCCGGACCTCCTGTGGTAAGTGTTTTCTCTCCTCTGGGGCCTGCTAAGGGTGGGTGGGCATTGGCATCCCAAAGGTGGCTAGAAGTCAATGATTTAGGCAGGCTTGTGAATAGATATGGGAGAAGGCAATGGCACCCCACTCCAGTACTCTTGCCTGGAAAATCTCATGGACGGAAGAGCCTGGTAGGCTGCAGTCCATGGGGTCGCTCAGAGTCGGGCACGACTGAGCGACTTCACTTTCACATTTCACTTTCATGCATTGGAGGAGGACATGGCAACCCACTCCAGTGTTCTTGCCTGGAGAACCCCAGGGACTGCGGGGCCTGGTGGGCTGCCGTCCATGGGGTCACACAGACTCGGACACGACTGAAACGACTTCGCAGCAGCAGCAGCAGCAGCAGCAGCAGCAGCAGCAGTGCATAGATATCAAAAGGGTTTAGAACAGTCAGGTAGGATCACACAAGTCACCGTGAAGCAATACTTCTCCACTTAGCCAAAGCTAACAAAAGATTTCTGTTCTAGGTCAACCTAGAAGAGATCACGGAAGAGGTAAAGAAACTTAAAATCCATTAGCAAAGGCAGTTCAACCTCTCAAGAAACCTTGTGCTAGGCACAACACTCTTTTCTGGGGGTCCACTTTCCCTACAACCTCCTGATCCCATTCTGTACCCATTCCTTTGCTTCTCCCATCCTCAAACTGCCACCTGGAAGAAAGAACGACGTCGTTTTCCTTCAGAAAATGCGATTTCATGCCACATACCTTCTTTTAATACCAAGTCATACAGTTCCCTTCAGCAACCAAGAACTGACTTTTATATTGGCATTCGACAGATTGGTGAACATACCTATCAGTGATAGTAGCGCCCCTCCCCTCCCCCGCACGCACGCGCACACACACACACACACACACACACACACACACACCCAAGATCAGAACCAAACAAAACAAAAAAAAATTGCTTTCTTACGTTTCACATGTCAGGATGGTGCCAGACACTCTTATTGGATAGTCAAAAATCTCTTTTGTTTCTGTGTAAAAGGGAGGTCCTTTCAAGGCGTGAATGTTTCAGAACTTTAATTTATTTGGAAATGACCCAGCTCTTCAGTACACTGTCGTCACTTAGTTTAGCACAGGATAGAAACTCGGGTAACCAAAACACCTGGAGAAACGATTGTATGTTCAGTTCAGTTCAGTGGCTCAGTCGTGTCTGACTCTTTGGGACCCCGTGGCCTGCAGGACGCTGGGCTTCCGTGTCCATCACCAACTCCAGGGGCTTGCTCAAACTCATGTCCATCGAATCAGTGATGCCATCCAACCATCTTAGCCTCTGTCGTCCCCTTCTCCTCTGCCTTCAATCAAGACTCTCATAGGCAGATATTTTCGAGTGTAATTAGTGTTCATAGTTTATCTAAAAGCTCATATCACATTTAATTTTTCGTTTTGTTCCTGTTCTTTCGAGGTACTTTCTCGTTGACAAGCTTGTGACAGATAGAACGATATAGCAATTTTTACCTTAGAACAAACCGAGGCACTATGAACATTTTGTGCTTCATGTTGATGACTCTTAGACATGTCTACAGTAGAGGAGCAAAAACAAAACTACTAGATATTTCATATTGACTAGTTCCCAGTTCACGGGACTCTGACATTCCCTGAGGTCAAAGTTTTCTTGTATTGGAAGCAGTTGGGTTTGCAAGGGCTGCCTTGTCTTGAGACCATTGAAATAAGAACTCAGAACTTGAGCACTATTATCAAAAATCACAAGGCTCACACTGACACAGACATCAATCCAGACAGACAAGACAAGACATCTTCCAGTTTTCCGCCTGAGATGGAAAAGATTTCTTTGAGCCGTTTTTTCTGGGGAGTGGGGGGTGGGGCTGGCGGCCAGGCAGGCTTTGGGAAGGAGCTCAGGGTTTGGAATTGCATATGAAAAGAACCAGCTTTCCGGGTTCCAAGGAATCAAGTTTCCTTGGAAACCAACTTTGTCCGGTTCTATAGAATATCATGGCCCTCCTAGGTCAGGTCGTCTTTCCTTTCCGTAGCCCTCGTTGGATCCCTGAATTCTAGACAGCTTGGATTGCCTCTGTGGGCTGGATGGATTGTCCTCCCGTTTCACCGGGCGGCGGGAGCGAGGTCCCAGAGGCTCTCCTGGAACCGGGCGTGGGGGCGGGGCTCACCGGGAGCCCGTGGTGAAGGTGGGCAGCGCACCGGGAGCGCGCCCGGGGCGGGGCGAAGCCGGGCGGCGCGGGTCGGGAACCGGGTCGTGGCGGGGATGGGGGGCGGTCCCAGTTGTGCTCCGGGGATCCCCACTGCGGCTGGGAAGGCACCGGGAGCATGGCAGGGGCGGGGCGGCGCGGGGCGGGGGTCGGCTCCTGGCGGGGGTGGGGGAGGGCTTCCCCGTTGTCCTCTCGGGGGTCGCCGTGGCGGCTGGGAACGCCCACTGCGTGCGCTCCTGGGTCCCCAAGGGTCGGCATCCAGTGGGCGCGGCGGAGGGGTGCGGACCACAGGTCAGGGAACTGGGACTGCGTGGAGCAGGGAACCACGTAGTCCGCCCTCTGTTGGCACAACCTGGCGGTCGCAGAAAGGCCTCGCCTTTGGGCTCAAGGCCTTGACCGCTCCACCCCTTTGCTGAAAGGTCAGAGCCGCGCGGTTTTCCCAAGCAGCCGAGTGTCCGCTGCAAGTCCAAGGGCCAGAACCCTGAACTCTGGCCGGCTGGCCCAGCCCTGCTTCTGGCACTTTGGAGGCCAGCGGGCCCTTGACCACCTGCTGGGATGGGAAAGGGAAGGGTCCACGAATTGCACCCTAGAAACTTAGTAGGGTGCATGGGTTTCAAAACCCGGTGGCCGCCCAGGCAGCAAACAAGGGAGGAGGGCACCCTGCTGCCCTTTCATGGCAGCATCTGTGGCTGTCCTGCTGAGGGGGCCTTTCCATGGGGACCGTGTGCAGTACAAGTTTGGTGTTTTGGAACCGAATAATTAGAACGTGTAAAAATTTTAAATGATGTGGTGGTTTGATTCAAACAAAACAAAACCAAACAAAACAAAAAACCAAGCTCCAAGTTTTTTGCAAATTTAGGTCTTAATATTGAAGGCCTGTGTTCCTTCCACTGTGGCATTGTACGAAGAAATGTGCGGGTTTTTTTTTTTTTTTTTTAATTTGTTTTTTGTTTTTCTTTTTTTTTAGAAAAGATTCCGAAAAATGAGGGAAACAGGAAGCCCAGAGGTGCCCCTGTAGTTTGGCGAAGGCCTTAGGAGGTCACTTGGAAATGCTGCTGGCTGTGAGGGGGGGAGGGGGCAGATGTGCACAGAGCTGTGCAGGCTTGTCCTTTGCATGGATGTTCTTTGTAGAAATCCACCTCGGAGCCATCTCCTGATGTGTAAGAATTTCCCAGACAAACCTTGAGCTAAGCAATGCGTTTTTTCCTTAGGAAATGTTGGTCTTCAGCGATGTTCAAAGCCTGTGTATTTCGGCTAGACTCTGGCTTCAGGTCGGTTCCCCCAAAAGGCTCCGAAGCGACCTGAACCAAACAGTAAGTTTTCCTCCTACCTTGTTCTCCTCATCTACGTTAAGAGTATACTTTAAGAGTATCCTGGCACATACATGTACTGCCTCACCCCTAGCCTCAGTCATGTGTTCCAAGAACTTCTGTCCGTTTATTTATTTGTTTTGGGTAACATTGAATTCGTTTTGACTATGCTGGGTCTTTGCTGCTCGCTGGAAGTTGCTAGGACCTCTGGACTGCAGTCTCCCATCTCTTGCTGACCTCTTGTTGACCTCTGCAGAATCCTGGTTGGTGGGAGCTTGTTAGTTCCTTGTTCCTTACCCGGACCTCCTGTGGTAAGTGTTTTCTCTCCTCTGGGGCCTGCTAAGGGTGGGTGGGCATTGGCATCCCAAAGGTGGCTAGAAGTCAATGATTTAGGCAGGCTTGTGAATAGATATGGGAGAAGGCAATGGCACCCCACTCCAGTACTCTTGCCTGGAAAATCTCATGGACGGAAGAGCCTGGTAGGCTGCAGTCCATGGGGTCGCTCAGAGTCGGGCACGACTGAGCGACTTCACTTTCACATTTCACTTTCATGCATTGGAGGAGGACATGGCAACCCACTCCAGTGTTCTTGCCTGGAGAACCCCAGGGACTGCGGGGCCTGGTGGGCTGCCGTCCATGGGGTCACACAGACTCGGACACGACTGAAACGACTTCGCAGCAGCAGCAGCAGCAGCAGCAGCAGCAGCAGTGCATAGATATCAAAAGGGTTTAGAACAGTCAGGTAGGATCACACAAGTCACCGTGAAGCAATACTTCTCCACTTAGCCAAAGCTAACAAAAGATTTCTGTTCTAGGTCAACCTAGAAGAGATCACGGAAGAGGTAAAGAAACTTAAAATCCATTAGCAAAGGCAGTTCAACCTCTCAAGAAACCTTGTGCTAGGCACAACACTCTTTTCTGGGGGTCCACTTTCCCTACAACCTCCTGATCCCATTCTGTACCCATTCCTTTGCTTCTCCCATCCTCAAACTGCCACCTGGAAGAAAGAACGACGTCGTTTTCCTTCAGAAAATGCGATTTCATGCCACATACCTTCTTTTAATACCAAGTCATACAGTTCCCTTCAGCAACCAAGAACTGACTTTTATATTGGCATTCGACAGATTGGTGAACATACCTATCAGTGATAGTAGCGCCCCTCCCCTCCCCCGCACGCACGCGCACACACACACACACACACACACACACACACACACCCAAGATCAGAACCAAACAAAACAAAAAAAAATTGCTTTCTTACGTTTCACATGTCAGGATGGTGCCAGACACTCTTATTGGATAGTCAAAAATCTCTTTTGTTTCTGTGTAAAAGGGAGGTCCTTTCAAGGCGTGAATGTTTCAGAACTTTAATTTATTTGGAAATGACCCAGCTCTTCAGTACACTGTCGTCACTTAGTTTAGCACAGGATAGAAACTCGGGTAACCAAAACACCTGGAGAAACGATTGTATGTTCAGTTCAGTTCAGTGGCTCAGTCGTGTCTGACTCTTTGGGACCCCGTGGCCTGCAGGACGCTGGGCTTCCGTGTCCATCACCAACTCCAGGGGCTTGCTCAAACTCATGTCCATCGAATCAGTGATGCCATCCAACCATCTTAGCCTCTGTCGTCCCCTTCTCCTCTGCCTTCAATCAAGACTCTCATAGGCAGATATTTTCGAGTGTAATTAGTGTTCATAGTTTATCTAAAAGCTCATATCACATTTAATTTTTCGTTTTGTTCCTGTTCTTTCGAGGTACTTTCTCGTTGACAAGCTTGTGACAGATAGAACGATATAGCAATTTTTACCTTAGAACAAACCGAGGCACTATGAACATTTTGTGCTTCATGTTGATGACTCTTAGACATGTCTACAGTAGAGGAGCAAAAACAAAACTACTAGATATTTCATATTGACTAGTTCCCAGTTCACGGGACTCTGACATTCCCTGAGGTCAAAGTTTTCTTGTATTGGAAGCAGTTGGGTTTGCAAGGGCTGCCTTGTCTTGAGACCATTGAAATAAGAACTCAGAACTTGAGCACTATTATCAAAAATCACAAGGCTCACACTGACACAGACATCAATCCAGACAGACAAGACAAGACATCTTCCAGTTTTCCGCCTGAGATGGAAAAGATTTCTTTGAGCCGTTTTTTCTGGGGAGTGGGGGGTGGGGCTGGCGGCCAGGCAGGCTTTGGGAAGGAGCTCAGGGTTTGGAATTGCATATGAAAAGAACCAGCTTTCCGGGTTCCAAGGAATCAAGTTTCCTTGGAAACCAACTTTGTCCGGTTCTATAGAATATCATGGCCCTCCTAGGTCAGGTCGTCTTTCCTTTCCGTAGCCCTCGTTGGATCCCTGAATTCTAGACAGCTTGGATTGCCTCTGTGGGCTGGATGGATTGTCCTCCCGTTTCACCGGGCGGCGGGAGCGAGGTCCCAGAGGCTCTCCTGGAACCGGGCGTGGGGGCGGGGCTCACCGGGAGCCCGTGGTGAAGGTGGGCAGCGCACCGGGAGCGCGCCCGGGGCGGGGCGAAGCCGGGCGGCGCGGGTCGGGAACCGGGTCGTGGCGGGGATGGGGGGCGGTCCCAGTTGTGCTCCGGGGATCCCCACTGCGGCTGGGAAGGCACCGGGAGCATGGCAGGGGCGGGGCGGCGCGGGGCGGGGGTCGGCTCCTGGCGGGGGTGGGGGAGGGCTTCCCCGTTGTCCTCTCGGGGGTCGCCGTGGCGGCTGGGAACGCCCACTGCGTGCGCTCCTGGGTCCCCAAGGGTCGGCATCCAGTGGGCGCGGCGGAGGGGTGCGGACCACAGGTCAGGGAACTGGGACTGCGTGGAGCAGGGAACCACGTAGTCCGCCCTCTGTTGGCACAACCTGGCGGTCGCAGAAAGGCCTCGCCTTTGGGCTCAAGGCCTTGACCGCTCCACCCCTTTGCTGAAAGGTCAGAGCCGCGCGGTTTTCCCAAGCAGCCGAGTGTCCGCTGCAAGTCCAAGGGCCAGAACCCTGAACTCTGGCCGGCTGGCCCAGCCCTGCTTCTGGCACTTTGGAGGCCAGCGGGCCCTTGACCACCTGCTGGGATGGGAAAGGGAAGGGTCCACGAATTGCACCCTAGAAACTTAGTAGGGTGCATGGGTTTCAAAACCCGGTGGCCGCCCAGGCAGCAAACAAGGGAGGAGGGCACCCTGCTGCCCTTTCATGGCAGCATCTGTGGCTGTCCTGCTGAGGGGGCCTTTCCATGGGGACCGTGTGCAGTACAAGTTTGGTGTTTTGGAACCGAATAATTAGAACGTGTAAAAATTTTAAATGATGTGGTGGTTTGATTCAAACAAAACAAAACCAAACAAAACAAAAAACCAAGCTCCAAGTTTTTTGCAAATTTAGGTCTTAATATTGAAGGCCTGTGTTCCTTCCACTGTGGCATTGTACGAAGAAATGTGCGGGTTTTTTTTTTTTTTTTTTAATTTGTTTTTTGTTTTTCTTTTTTTTTAGAAAAGATTCCGAAAAATGAGGGAAACAGGAAGCCCAGAGGTGCCCCTGTAGTTTGGCGAAGGCCTTAGGAGGTCACTTGGAAATGCTGCTGGCTGTGAGGGGGGGAGGGGGCAGATGTGCACAGAGCTGTGCAGGCTTGTCCTTTGCATGGATGTTCTTTGTAGAAATCCACCTCGGAGCCATCTCCTGATGTGTAAGAATTTCCCAGACAAACCTTGAGCTAAGCAATGCGTTTTTTCCTTAGGAAATGTTGGTCTTCAGCGATGTTCAAAGCCTGTGTATTTCGGCTAGACTCTGGCTTCAGGTCGGTTCCCCCAAAAGGCTCCGAAGCGACCTGAACCAAACAGTAAGTTTTCCTCCTACCTTGTTCTCCTCATCTACGTTAAGAGTATACTTTAAGAGTATCCTGGCACATACATGTACTGCCTCACCCCTAGCCTCAGTCATGTGTTCCAAGAACTTCTGTCCGTTTATTTATTTGTTTTGGGTAACATTGAATTCGTTTTGACTATGCTGGGTCTTTGCTGCTCGCTGGAAGTTGCTAGGACCTCTGGACTGCAGTCTCCCATCTCTTGCTGACCTCTTGTTGACCTCTGCAGAATCCTGGTTGGTGGGAGCTTGTTAGTTCCTTGTTCCTTACCCGGACCTCCTGTGGTAAGTGTTTTCTCTCCTCTGGGGCCTGCTAAGGGTGGGTGGGCATTGGCATCCCAAAGGTGGCTAGAAGTCAATGATTTAGGCAGGCTTGTGAATAGATATGGGAGAAGGCAATGGCACCCCACTCCAGTACTCTTGCCTGGAAAATCTCATGGACGGAAGAGCCTGGTAGGCTGCAGTCCATGGGGTCGCTCAGAGTCGGGCACGACTGAGCGACTTCACTTTCACATTTCACTTTCATGCATTGGAGGAGGACATGGCAACCCACTCCAGTGTTCTTGCCTGGAGAACCCCAGGGACTGCGGGGCCTGGTGGGCTGCCGTCCATGGGGTCACACAGACTCGGACACGACTGAAACGACTTCGCAGCAGCAGCAGCAGCAGCAGCAGCAGCAGCAGCAGTGCATAGATATCAAAAGGGTTTAGAACAGTCAGGTAGGATCACACAAGTCACCGTGAAGCAATACTTCTCCACTTAGCCAAAGCTAACAAAAGATTTCTGTTCTAGGTCAACCTAGAAGAGATCACGGAAGAGGTAAAGAAACTTAAAATCCATTAGCAAAGGCAGTTCAACCTCTCAAGAAACCTTGTGCTAGGCACAACACTCTTTTCTGGGGGTCCACTTTCCCTACAACCTCCTGATCCCATTCTGTACCCATTCCTTTGCTTCTCCCATCCTCAAACTGCCACCTGGAAGAAAGAACGACGTCGTTTTCCTTCAGAAAATGCGATTTCATGCCACATACCTTCTTTTAATACCAAGTCATACAGTTCCCTTCAGCAACCAAGAACTGACTTTTATATTGGCATTCGACAGATTGGTGAACATACCTATCAGTGATAGTAGCGCCCCTCCCCTCCCCCGCACGCACGCGCACACACACACACACACACACACACACACACACACCCAAGATCAGAACCAAACAAAACAAAAAAAAATTGCTTTCTTACGTTTCACATGTCAGGATGGTGCCAGACACTCTTATTGGATAGTCAAAAATCTCTTTTGTTTCTGTGTAAAAGGGAGGTCCTTTCAAGGCGTGAATGTTTCAGAACTTTAATTTATTTGGAAATGACCCAGCTCTTCAGTACACTGTCGTCACTTAGTTTAGCACAGGATAGAAACTCGGGTAACCAAAACACCTGGAGAAACGATTGTATGTTCAGTTCAGTTCAGTGGCTCAGTCGTGTCTGACTCTTTGGGACCCCGTGGCCTGCAGGACGCTGGGCTTCCGTGTCCATCACCAACTCCAGGGGCTTGCTCAAACTCATGTCCATCGAATCAGTGATGCCATCCAACCATCTTAGCCTCTGTCGTCCCCTTCTCCTCTGCCTTCAATCAAGACTCTCATAGGCAGATATTTTCGAGTGTAATTAGTGTTCATAGTTTATCTAAAAGCTCATATCACATTTAATTTTTCGTTTTGTTCCTGTTCTTTCGAGGTACTTTCTCGTTGACAAGCTTGTGACAGATAGAACGATATAGCAATTTTTACCTTAGAACAAACCGAGGCACTATGAACATTTTGTGCTTCATGTTGATGACTCTTAGACATGTCTACAGTAGAGGAGCAAAAACAAAACTACTAGATATTTCATATTGACTAGTTCCCAGTTCACGGGACTCTGACATTCCCTGAGGTCAAAGTTTTCTTGTATTGGAAGCAGTTGGGTTTGCAAGGGCTGCCTTGTCTTGAGACCATTGAAATAAGAACTCAGAACTTGAGCACTATTATCAAAAATCACAAGGCTCACACTGACACAGACATCAATCCAGACAGACAAGACAAGACATCTTCCAGTTTTCCGCCTGAGATGGAAAAGATTTCTTTGAGCCGTTTTTTCTGGGGAGTGGGGGGTGGGGCTGGCGGCCAGGCAGGCTTTGGGAAGGAGCTCAGGGTTTGGAATTGCATATGAAAAGAACCAGCTTTCCGGGTTCCAAGGAATCAAGTTTCCTTGGAAACCAACTTTGTCCGGTTCTATAGAATATCATGGCCCTCCTAGGTCAGGTCGTCTTTCCTTTCCGTAGCCCTCGTTGGATCCCTGAATTCTAGACAGCTTGGATTGCCTCTGTGGGCTGGATGGATTGTCCTCCCGTTTCACCGGGCGGCGGGAGCGAGGTCCCAGAGGCTCTCCTGGAACCGGGCGTGGGGGCGGGGCTCACCGGGAGCCCGTGGTGAAGGTGGGCAGCGCACCGGGAGCGCGCCCGGGGCGGGGCGAAGCCGGGCGGCGCGGGTCGGGAACCGGGTCGTGGCGGGGATGGGGGGCGGTCCCAGTTGTGCTCCGGGGATCCCCACTGCGGCTGGGAAGGCACCGGGAGCATGGCAGGGGCGGGGCGGCGCGGGGCGGGGGTCGGCTCCTGGCGGGGGTGGGGGAGGGCTTCCCCGTTGTCCTCTCGGGGGTCGCCGTGGCGGCTGGGAACGCCCACTGCGTGCGCTCCTGGGTCCCCAAGGGTCGGCATCCAGTGGGCGCGGCGGAGGGGTGCGGACCACAGGTCAGGGAACTGGGACTGCGTGGAGCAGGGAACCACGTAGTCCGCCCTCTGTTGGCACAACCTGGCGGTCGCAGAAAGGCCTCGCCTTTGGGCTCAAGGCCTTGACCGCTCCACCCCTTTGCTGAAAGGTCAGAGCCGCGCGGTTTTCCCAAGCAGCCGAGTGTCCGCTGCAAGTCCAAGGGCCAGAACCCTGAACTCTGGCCGGCTGGCCCAGCCCTGCTTCTGGCACTTTGGAGGCCAGCGGGCCCTTGACCACCTGCTGGGATGGGAAAGGGAAGGGTCCACGAATTGCACCCTAGAAACTTAGTAGGGTGCATGGGTTTCAAAACCCGGTGGCCGCCCAGGCAGCAAACAAGGGAGGAGGGCACCCTGCTGCCCTTTCATGGCAGCATCTGTGGCTGTCCTGCTGAGGGGGCCTTTCCATGGGGACCGTGTGCAGTACAAGTTTGGTGTTTTGGAACCGAATAATTAGAACGTGTAAAAATTTTAAATGATGTGGTGGTTTGATTCAAACAAAACAAAACCAAACAAAACAAAAAACCAAGCTCCAAGTTTTTTGCAAATTTAGGTCTTAATATTGAAGGCCTGTGTTCCTTCCACTGTGGCATTGTACGAAGAAATGTGCGGGTTTTTTTTTTTTTTTTTTAATTTGTTTTTTGTTTTTCTTTTTTTTTAGAAAAGATTCCGAAAAATGAGGGAAACAGGAAGCCCAGAGGTGCCCCTGTAGTTTGGCGAAGGCCTTAGGAGGTCACTTGGAAATGCTGCTGGCTGTGAGGGGGGGAGGGGGCAGATGTGCACAGAGCTGTGCAGGCTTGTCCTTTGCATGGATGTTCTTTGTAGAAATCCACCTCGGAGCCATCTCCTGATGTGTAAGAATTTCCCAGACAAACCTTGAGCTAAGCAATGCGTTTTTTCCTTAGGAAATGTTGGTCTTCAGCGATGTTCAAAGCCTGTGTATTTCGGCTAGACTCTGGCTTCAGGTCGGTTCCCCCAAAAGGCTCCGAAGCGACCTGAACCAAACAGTAAGTTTTCCTCCTACCTTGTTCTCCTCATCTACGTTAAGAGTATACTTTAAGAGTATCCTGGCACATACATGTACTGCCTCACCCCTAGCCTCAGTCATGTGTTCCAAGAACTTCTGTCCGTTTATTTATTTGTTTTGGGTAACATTGAATTCGTTTTGACTATGCTGGGTCTTTGCTGCTCGCTGGAAGTTGCTAGGACCTCTGGACTGCAGTCTCCCATCTCTTGCTGACCTCTTGTTGACCTCTGCAGAATCCTGGTTGGTGGGAGCTTGTTAGTTCCTTGTTCCTTACCCGGACCTCCTGTGGTAAGTGTTTTCTCTCCTCTGGGGCCTGCTAAGGGTGGGTGGGCATTGGCATCCCAAAGGTGGCTAGAAGTCAATGATTTAGGCAGGCTTGTGAATAGATATGGGAGAAGGCAATGGCACCCCACTCCAGTACTCTTGCCTGGAAAATCTCATGGACGGAAGAGCCTGGTAGGCTGCAGTCCATGGGGTCGCTCAGAGTCGGGCACGACTGAGCGACTTCACTTTCACATTTCACTTTCATGCATTGGAGGAGGACATGGCAACCCACTCCAGTGTTCTTGCCTAGAGAACCCCAGGGACTGCGGGGCCTGGTGGGCTGCCGTCCATGGGGTCACACAGACTCGGACACGACTGAAACGACTTCGCAGCAGCAGCAGCAGCAGCAGCAGCAGCAGCAGCAGTGCATAGATATCAAAAGGGTTTAGAACAGTCAGGTAGGATCACACAAGTCACCGTGAAGCAATACTTCTCCACTTAGCCAAAGCTAACAAAAGATTTCTGTTCTAGGTCAACCTAGAAGAGATCACGGAAGAGGTAAAGAAACTTAAAATCCATTAGCAAAGGCAGTTCAACCTCTCAAGAAACCTTGTGCTAGGCACAACACTCTTTTCTGGGGGTCCACTTTCCCTACAACCTCCTGATCCCATTCTGTACCCATTCCTTTGCTTCTCCCATCCTCAAACTGCCACCTGGAAGAAAGAACGACGTCGTTTTCCTTCAGAAAATGCGATTTCATGCCACATACCTTCTTTTAATACCAAGTCATACAGTTCCCTTCAGCAACCAAGAACTGACTTTTATATTGGCATTCGACAGATTGGTGAACATACCTATCAGTGATAGTAGCGCCCCTCCCCTCCCCCGCACGCACGCGCACACACACACACACACACACACACACACACACACCCAAGATCAGAACCAAACAAAACAAAAAAAAATTGCTTTCTTACGTTTCACATGTCAGGATGGTGCCAGACACTCTTATTGGATAGTCAAAAATCTCTTTTGTTTCTGTGTAAAAGGGAGGTCCTTTCAAGGCGTGAATGTTTCAGAACTTTAATTTATTTGGAAATGACCCAGCTCTTCAGTACACTGTCGTCACTTAGTTTAGCACAGGATAGAAACTCGGGTAACCAAAACACCTGGAGAAACGATTGTATGTTCAGTTCAGTTCAGTGGCTCAGTCGTGTCTGACTCTTTGGGACCCCGTGGCCTGCAGGACGCTGGGCTTCCGTGTCCATCACCAACTCCAGGGGCTTGCTCAAACTCATGTCCATCGAATCAGTGATGCCATCCAACCATCTTAGCCTCTGTCGTCCCCTTCTCCTCTGCCTTCAATCAAGACTCTCATAGGCAGATATTTTCGAGTGTAATTAGTGTTCATAGTTTATCTAAAAGCTCATATCACATTTAATTTTTCGTTTTGTTCCTGTTCTTTCGAGGTACTTTCTCGTTGACAAGCTTGTGACAGATAGAACGATATAGCAATTTTTACCTTAGAACAAACCGAGGCACTATGAACATTTTGTGCTTCATGTTGATGACTCTTAGACATGTCTACAGTAGAGGAGCAAAAACAAAACTACTAGATATTTCATATTGACTAGTTCCCAGTTCACGGGACTCTGACATTCCCTGAGGTCAAAGTTTTCTTGTATTGGAAGCAGTTGGGTTTGCAAGGGCTGCCTTGTCTTGAGACCATTGAAATAAGAACTCAGAACTTGAGCACTATTATCAAAAATCACAAGGCTCACACTGACACAGACATCAATCCAGACAGACAAGACAAGACATCTTCCAGTTTTCCGCCTGAGATGGAAAAGATTTCTTTGAGCCGTTTTTTCTGGGGAGTGGGGGGTGGGGCTGGCGGCCAGGCAGGCTTTGGGAAGGAGCTCAGGGTTTGGAATTGCATATGAAAAGAACCAGCTTTCCGGGTTCCAAGGAATCAAGTTTCCTTGGAAACCAACTTTGTCCGGTTCTATAGAATATCATGGCCCTCCTAGGTCAGGTCGTCTTTCCTTTCCGTAGCCCTCGTTGGATCCCTGAATTCTAGACAGCTTGGATTGCCTCTGTGGGCTGGATGGATTGTCCTCCCGTTTCACCGGGCGGCGGGAGCGAGGTCCCAGAGGCTCTCCTGGAACCGGGCGTGGGGGCGGGGCTCACCGGGAGCCCGTGGTGAAGGTGGGCAGCGCACCGGGAGCGCGCCCGGGGCGGGGCGAAGCCGGGCGGCGCGGGTCGGGAATCGGGTCGTGGCGGGGATGGGGGGCGGTCCCAGTTGTGCTCCGGGGATCCCCACTGCGGCTGGGAAGGCACCGGGAGCATGGCAGGGGCGGGGCGGCGCGGGGCGGGGGTCGGCTCCTGGCGGGGGTGGGGGAGGGCTTCCCCGTTGTCCTCTCGGGGGTCGCCGTGGCGGCTGGGAACGCCCACTGCGTGCGCTCCTGGGTCCCCAAGGGTCGGCATCCAGTGGGCGCGGCGGAGGGGTGCGGACCACAGGTCAGGGAACTGGGACTGCGTGGAGCAGGGAACCACGTAGTCCGCCCTCTGTTGGCACAACCTGGCGGTCGCAGAAAGGCCTCGCCTTTGGGCTCAAGGCCTTGACCGCTCCACCCCTTTGCTGAAAGGTCAGAGCCGCGCGGTTTTCCCAAGCAGCCGAGTGTCCGCTGCAAGTCCAAGGGCCAGAACCCTGAACTCTGGCCGGCTGGCCCAGCCCTGCTTCTGGCACTTTGGAGGCCAGCGGGCCCTTGACCACCTGCTGGGATGGGAAAGGGAAGGGTCCACGAATTGCACCCTAGAAACTTAGTAGGGTGCATGGGTTTCAAAACCCGGTGGCCGCCCAGGCAGCAAACAAGGGAGGAGGGCACCCTGCTGCCCTTTCATGGCAGCATCTGTGGCTGTCCTGCTGAGGGGGCCTTTCCATGGGGACCGTGTGCAGTACAAGTTTGGTGTTTTGGAACCGAATAATTAGAACGTGTAAAAATTTTAAATGATGTGGTGGTTTGATTCAAACAAAACAAAACCAAACAAAACAAAAAACCAAGCTCCAAGTTTTTTGCAAATTTAGGTCTTAATATTGAAGGCCTGTGTTCCTTCCACTGTGGCATTGTACGAAGAAATGTGCGGGTTTTTTTTTTTTTTTTTTAATTTGTTTTTTGTTTTTCTTTTTTTTTAGAAAAGATTCCGAAAAATGAGGGAAACAGGAAGCCCAGAGGTGCCCCTGTAGTTTGGCGAAGGCCTTAGGAGGTCACTTGGAAATGCTGCTGGCTGTGAGGGGGGGAGGGGGCAGATGTGCACAGAGCTGTGCAGGCTTGTCCTTTGCATGGATGTTCTTTGTAGAAATCCACCTCGGAGCCATCTCCTGATGTGTAAGAATTTCCCAGACAAACCTTGAGCTAAGCAATGCGTTTTTTCCTTAGGAAATGTTGGTCTTCAGCGATGTTCAAAGCCTGTGTATTTCGGCTAGACTCTGGCTTCAGGTCGGTTCCCCCAAAAGGCTCCGAAGCGACCTGAACCAAACAGTAAGTTTTCCTCCTACCTTGTTCTCCTCATCTACGTTAAGAGTATACTTTAAGAGTATCCTGGCACATACATGTACTGCCTCACCCCTAGCCTCAGTCATGTGTTCCAAGAACTTCTGTCCGTTTATTTATTTGTTTTGGGTAACATTGAATTCGTTTTGACTATGCTGGGTCTTTGCTGCTCGCTGGAAGTTGCTAGGACCTCTGGACTGCAGTCTCCCATCTCTTGCTGACCTCTTGTTGACCTCTGCAGAATCCTGGTTGGTGGGAGCTTGTTAGTTCCTTGTTCCTTACCCGGACCTCCTGTGGTAAGTGTTTTCTCTCCTCTGGGGCCTGCTAAGGGTGGGTGGGCATTGGCATCCCAAAGGTGGCTAGAAGTCAATGATTTAGGCAGGCTTGTGAATAGATATGGGAGAAGGCAATGGCACCCCACTCCAGTACTCTTGCCTGGAAAATCTCATGGACGGAAGAGCCTGGTAGGCTGCAGTCCATGGGGTCGCTCAGAGTCGGGCACGACTGAGCGACTTCACTTTCACATTTCACTTTCATGCATTGGAGGAGGACATGGCAACCCACTCCAGTGTTCTTGCCTAGAGAACCCCAGGGACTGCGGGGCCTGGTGGGCTGCCGTCCATGGGGTCACACAGACTCGGACACGACTGAAACGACTTCGCAGCAGCAGCAGCAGCAGCAGCAGCAGCAGCAGCAGTGCATAGATATCAAAAGGGTTTAGAACAGTCAGGTAGGATCACACAAGTCACCGTGAAGCAATACTTCTCCACTTAGCCAAAGCTAACAAAAGATTTCTGTTCTAGGTCAACCTAGAAGAGATCACGGAAGAGGTAAAGAAACTTAAAATCCATTAGCAAAGGCAGTTCAACCTCTCAAGAAACCTTGTGCTAGGCACAACACTCTTTTCTGGGGGTCCACTTTCCCTACAACCTCCTGATCCCATTCTGTACCCATTCCTTTGCTTCTCCCATCCTCAAACTGCCACCTGGAAGAAAGAACGACGTCGTTTTCCTTCAGAAAATGCGATTTCATGCCACATACCTTCTTTTAATACCAAGTCATACAGTTCCCTTCAGCAACCAAGAACTGACTTTTATATTGGCATTCGACAGATTGGTGAACATACCTATCAGTGATAGTAGCGCCCCTCCCCTCCCCCGCACGCACGCACACACACACACACA